>NC_135781.1:4150228-4203927 GCF_028453695.1 Augochlora pura
TTTGCAATTGTTTTAATCAGACGCTCTTGTTTTTATAGTACGGAAATATTTATTCTAAATAAACTGGGGGAGCCCCAAGCGTCACCTTTGCAATCGATTTTTCAAAAATACGAGATAAAATATGCATGACATGTAATATCGGCGTAGGTAGTAATTTCATTGGTTTGGAGTTAAGCATACTTTGTTAATGTGGTGTATAAAATATGTAAATGCAACGACGAAGGAGTCAAGACTCATCCAGTCTATTTACGAGTTTCGTTCGCGAATAACCGATCAAAATCTCATCCTCGTTCGAATAAACGATTAATATAATAAAATACAGGAATAAACTTTATTCTTATTTATTCGTCAATCGAGCGAAGTTTGCCGAACTCCGACGGCGTGTCTCGGCGTCCCGATAACTCGAGCCGCACCGAAATCGAGCATCGTGGAGCTCGATGGCCACTCGATCGGTTCATTCTCGAGTATCAATTTTCCCAGCGAAATCGGAAAAGCTTGGCTGTCGATTGTCTTCTCGGCGCGGGACGTCGATACGTCGGCAGCTTAGCGGCGTGGCGCGCACATCACGTGTCGCGCCCGACGTAGGCGTCGACGCGACGCGACGCGGCCCGGCGTCGGAGCACCGTCGGAACGCCGTCGAAGGCAAAAGCGTCGTCGTCGTCGTCGTCGTCGACGTTGAAAGGGTGGACCGCGCGAGGGGCGAGGGACGGGAAGGCGGTCAGTGGCGCCGCGCTTCTTTTCTCATTATCTTAACCACAGGGTTCCACGCGGCGTGCAGGGCTCTCTCTCTCTTGGTACAGTAACCTGTTTCTTCCAGGTGCTTTGTCTCTCCCCTATTAATGAATTCTCGTTACCGAACGGGGAAACGCTGGGACGACGTCTACGACTCCATCGGCTCGTGTCCTCCTCTCCTTCAAGGTCCTGACACTTCGTCTAGCAGAAACTGCTTCACCCTTGATCCTTCGCCTCGACGCGAACGCTTATCGTTCTCTGTCTTCGCCTTGCCACGCTCCTTTCTGTTTGCCTCTCGCAAATTGACCCTTTATTCTCGTTTGCTCGTCGACCAGGATTTTTGCGAATGGACGTTATCTTTACAGAATTAGATTCTGTAGGGAGTTTGAGAAAATCAAAACTACTTATAATTAAAATAAAGTGTTAAAATGAAAGGAAACAAACTAGATTAATATTTTACCTATTTACGAAATACTAGAAAAATATAATAACATTACTATCTTCTCTTCAGATCATTTTCACTTCGTCCCCGTTTTTTTTAGAATTTATTTGGAAAGTTTTTATTTTGCGCAGCGGGTTTATGAATCGTTGTTTGGAAACAGACGTGTCCCTGGTGGAATTCTACTCGAACCCATTCCCATCGGACGAGTCATTTATTGGTTATTGAAAATTCTATCCTCGAGTGATCTTTCCTTTCGCGAGCGGTTCGCGTTGTCCTCAGACAAGCTGGAAAATGGCTCCCCCTCCCCTCCCCCCCCCCCCCAGCTGTTTATACTCGTAACACTTGTTATCACCGCGTGCGAGCAATTTATGGGCTTTTTATGTAAAATCATTTCTACCCGCGTATGTGGGTCATGGCGGTGAGAACGCGTTGGCATTTCTGCAGCTGATTTCTCGTTCAGCCGAAAATTTATCGTTGCGTCGGGTCACGAACGCAAACGCCGATTTAATATTGTACCGTCAATTTATCGATCCGCGCATTCGCGGATTTTTCTAATCGCTCGACTCGAGGGGGTCGGCTTCCAAGTATCGTCCTTATTATCGGGAGAAAGAAGATCCTACATGATCGTAGAATGATGTAACTGTATATATAGGTCAAGTGAGGCGAGTTGGAGTCGTACAAGTTCACCTTTTCTACCAGGAAGCTTCGCGAAGCAATCGACGTGCTTATCTTGCACAAATTGCTGCGGACAATAACGTGCACTCCGCTGCAACAATATCAAGTAACCGTTAAAAGAATGATACAGTGTCCATGAAGTTAATTACATGACACGAATCTTACCAACGTCGGTCACATGACCAGGTTCGAATTTCTGATTTCGTAATTAATAGTATAGCTACTATTATTATAAAAATATTTAAATATATGTTTTTATTCAAGTAAACGCTATTATAAACATCGTGACAAATTCGTATAACTTCTATCTCATAACTTTTATGTGGCAATAATTTTTAGTCGCTTTTAGACCACGCTTTTATCCATAAATCTACTAACATCGTTAACTAAAAATCCATATCAATGTCTTCGCTATTCTACAATGTGCGATCGACAATTTCCGATCGACAATTTTCGATCTACAATGATCCTCGCTATAAATCCGAATCGATTCTCGAACGTCCCGCACGCTTTCGAATTTTTCAATTTCGAGAGAAACGCTGTCCGATCGATTTCAGTGAAGAAGATAGCCGAAGGACTACACAGTCCGTAATCTTATCTAAAGAGTCACACTGTCAAGGTTGGCCCGATCGAATACACATCGGTTTCGAGTTTTAATTGATCCCCTGATAACGGGACGGTTAGTTTTAATTAGACCGCGAAGTTTTACGCGACAGAGAGACGATTAGTATCGGTTGCAATACTCGTTCATCGACTTTTTGCAAACGCTTTGCCGAGTGGAAAAGAAGCTCGATAATTAATTGTCTCTTAAATAATATCTCAGAGGGAAGATATAACATTAGATTAAGCTGTATAATTCGTCGAATTGCGGACGAAATTCTCGATCTTCGTTTTCGAAAGGACTGCTACAAATGCCGTGAAAATCTGTCGGCGTTTGAATAATTAAGAATCTAGATAACAAATTCCGCGGGGATTGTAAATATCTGGGCGCGAGATCGGATCGCGGGGCCGGTGCGTGATTCAATATTAACGCGATATCGTTAATCAAGTATCATTAATATTACCGTGAAATAATGTAAATAAGTAGGCGAACGAAAGTACAGATTACGATACGGGTAAATTATATTTCTACGTTCGGCCTGTCCCGTTTATTTACGCGCGCGCAGTTGTACGAAAATTGATTCCGATTCCTGCGTGTCCGGGACAGACGGAATTTCGATTAATTGTAAACGATCCAGTTAATGTATCAATATTCTGTTCCAATTGCCAAATTAATAACTTGAGCGACACGCGTTCGACGCGTTTTCTCCAGTTTTCGACGTGCTCGCTCGCGTGCTCTAATTACGGAAAATTGATACATTCGCCGAATCGTTTCAAATTAATTGAAATTCGAGCCGTAGGATCCCGAATAAATTGATGCGCGCAAATAAATTTCCGTCCGCGTAGATATGTAACGAATAGATAAATGAAACGTGGAAGCGTAGTTTTCCGTACGGTTGTTCCGTAATGTTGCCTTTTTATTTGCATTATTAATAACGTTTAATTAACGGTGTCGCGTTTACAGTGACGCGCGTTTAGTTTGTCTCGCGTGTCTCTGTAGCAGGTGTTTATTAACGGAAATAATAAAGCGAGGTGAAACGAAATCAAAAATTGAATTGAATTAAATTCAATTAGATTAAATTAAATGAGATTAAATTAAATTAAATTAAATTAAATTAAATTAAATTAAATTAAATTAAATTAAATTAAATTAAATTAGAAATAAATGTAGCTAAATATTATAAATTATCGCGTGGTTCGTTGAATTCGTGTTTTCGTCAGCAACGTCGCAATAAAATCAAAAATACCTAGCGCCATTTAAAAGATCAAGACGACCGTACTTTTCATCGTATAAATAATTCTCTGCAAATTTTTATTACCGCAATACTTCTCCTCAAAATACTCGTTTACTTTCATTCGAAACACGTTCTCGCCAGATCACCGCGAACGGTTGAAAACTCGCCGCTCGGACGAGCAGCCTCTGCATTTCATATCCCGCTTTCAATATTTCCAGCCGATTTCTGTTGACCCGGGCGTCGAGATCGTCGTTCGCGGTGCCCGATCGACAGTCGTATCACCATCACGTTCGGCACGCAGCCGCGGTTCTCGCGGATTTATCGCGATGGAATCGGAGGGGAATCGGAGTCGGCTCGATGCGCTCACGGACACACCGTTGATAATTTCGTCGAAGAGAAAGGCCGCGGAGGCGCGCTTTCGCCAGCTGTTCGCTTCGCAGCCCCGCCGCGGTAACGGGTCGCGGAATGTAGCCGAAGAATGCGGCGATATACTCTCTTTAAAAATGGAGAGAGAGAGAGAGAGCCTCTCCTTCTCTTGGATCCTCCTTCTGCTCCCCGATCGTTCGACTTTGGACGCGCGATAACGTTTCGATAATGAACACGCGATAACCGGGGGCCGATGATAAATCACGGGGAGGACGGTCGGCCAGCGGCAGCTGGTGACAATGGGGACAACGGCTCTCGGTCTTTGTTTTCAACGCCGAATCTCCTGGACGAACTTTAGCTCGTCGTTCCTCGTTTAATATTTAAACATTGCCTGCCCGGCGTTCCTCCGTTTACTCCGGCGATCTTCGATCCGACGCGGAGATCGTTCTCTATGGTCTTTGCACATGGTACGTCGATCCATGGTCTTTGGATTTAACGCTAGAAAGACGGGAAAATGACTGCTTTTCGGCGATATAGGTATAACACACATATATGAACCGTTCAGTGCACACATCGACTAACTCCATAAAACAAAAAGTCGAGAAACGCGATGAAATGATGTACATTGATTTTTAAAATTCCTGTTATAACATAGATTCACATATATAATGTAGAATGAATAAATACAGATATAGCTTTCATTTAACGTATAATTTAATGTATAAAATTAATATTATTTAATGTATAAAATTAACAAGAAATAATAGCCAAAAAAAAAAAAGAAAGAAAAAAAATTTTGCCGTTTAATGGTGTTAATCTTTATTATTCAGGAAAGTTATTATAAATATAAAAAGTTATGACTATACCAAGTGCTTTGACACTTAAATTTAAGATTTTTCAAAAAGTGGAGTTAATCGATGTGTGCACTGGGCGGCTCATATATGTAAGGAAATCATCCTAAATGATATTAAATTCACCGCGTAAATAGGTCGATAAGTTAGATCTCCAATAGTATTAAGATAATTGAACGAATAGACATGTGACGTCGGTGCGACAATATAAGCCGAAGTAGAAAGAACTGAAATTAGATATAAGAAAGCTAATACAGAAAGATAGTGTGAATAATAACATTGAATGTTGTTTCTTTGTTATTACAGGTAGGATAAATAATTAGTATATAAGTATTATAATAAGTATTATCCTGTTTAGAATAATGAAATCTTTGTTATTACAGAGAAACAATTCTACCCATTATTCACCAGTAACCTGCACATTAAATAAATCATTATATATATAATGGAAATGAAGAAGGAGGAGGGGGGGGGGCAACAACAATGATTAATAAACGCATTTATATGTTGTAGAAAAAGTCACAAAATTATAAGAAGATGTGTCATTATTTACATAATTATTTTTCTAATTGAAATTTAAGAGCAGTCGAAATGACTTGCTTAGGCAATCTAGTGTTAAAGGGATACTGTGGCGTGAGAAACCATTTTTGTCTGGTCTTTTGCTCCGGGATTTTTATAACGTAATATTTTATACGGATTTGCTTGATCATCGCTTTTATTTTCTTAAAAGAAATACGGAGAGTATTGCATTATTTTTATTTTCTTGAAAGAGACATCGGTAATATTGCATGACGTTTATTTTATTGCAAGAAATACAGGCGATAGCACGTGATTTTTACTTTCCTGAGAGAAGCACAATTAATATTAAATGACTTTTATTTTCTCGAAAGAAATAGAGGTAATATTCTATGACTTTTATTTTCTCGAAAGAAATAGAGGTAACATTGAATGACTTTTATTTTCTCGAAAGAAATGCTGGTAATATTATACGACTTTCATTTTCTTGAACGAAAGAAACCGAAAGTGTTACGTTATTTTCATTTTCTCGAAAGAAGAACAGGAAACGTGGCATTAGTTTTATTTTCTTGGAAGACGTACAGGAAATGTTACTTTATTTATTTACGCGAGACTACGCACGGTGTATGATGTAGCACGTGCTCGGGACGTTTCTCTGCCACGATTTCATGTAACACGGAAACGCGGGGAGAAACACCCCTATGATGAAACGTTGATTGCGGTTTAGATTACGTTACTTAATTATTTGTATAAATATAGATCTGGCTGAACAAAATTAAAATGAAGAAAACAATATTCTGTTGGCGTGCATTGAACTTTCCCGTTACTCGAAACCGTAAAAATAAATTTAGTATATATGTAATTCACAAAATTATGTATATTATATTTGATGTGGTATATTATGGTATATTATATTATATTCTGTTCAGATTTCAAGTGAATCGACGAAGTAGTTCTTGACATAACGTGCACGTCAACTCGAAAATCAATTACCAACAATTATAAAACTCTTTCCAAATTGTTAATTTAGGTTTACAAGTTCAAAGATAATTTACTAATAATTTATAATACCTTGACATAATCTCCAATAGCTCAAAGATCCCCAAGTTTATAAATTCAAGTAAATCCTGTCGCTGGTATCTTTTCAAATGTAGAAAATAGAAAATAATAAAAATCCATGCTTCAACGCCAGAATAACCCTTCCACGTCTTCAACACTAAAACTACAAAGTGCCATAGATAGTAGCAATTCGTCTATCTGCCGCAATTTTATTGGAACGATCTACAAATTGCATCTGCCGCTTATCACTCGTCGGAGCTGATATTAGCAGAGTAGATACGAAACGGCACACCTTAATGCGGTTTTACAATGCAGCGACGGGCGGTCGGTGATATTTAACCGGTCCGCATTGTTCGATGGACGGCTTTCTAGATTAAATTGGGTCGGAGTTGAAATTGAGACGGAAAAATGACAGGAGAGCAGAAGCGGCCCGATGCCTCGCCGCGGGAACAAAAGTAACATAACAGTAGGATCGGTGCGAGGGATTTCTAAATAATGAACTGGCAAATCGGAAATATTTAGAAATATTTTGTAAAGAACGAAGCAAAGTCAAGAGAACAAAGAAATATCTGAGAGAAGGAAAACTGCTGCAATTAAAATAGTATCTAATAGGGAACGGAGAATATATTTTATAGACAGTTAAAAAGTTATATATCATTTAAGCAATTACACATATATTATACTTTATTTTATTTATTTATATTTTCTGTAAGAGCGCTAAAGCTAAGGTATATAATAAAAGAAATTAATTGGACTGAGATATGTGACACGATCATGGTGTACAGATAAAAATGTATAAAAAAAGCGTCGACGCACCCCGTTAAAAATGAAATCACCGTTCACCCAGTAAAACGTGAAACGCGTTAAACGGATTCAGCGAACGGGCATCAATTCGGCAGGAACTTCCAGAGCAGATTAATTCGGAGCGAAACGAAGTAGAGAGAGCGAGAGAGAGAGAGAGAGAGAGGAGACAAAAGTTCGTTATCCAAATTCTCTTGGATCGTTCGCTGATGAAGTAGCCGCTGTTCGAACACTTCCGGCCGATCTTCAAAGCTTGAAATCGTTCTCAAACAGAGAGGCGTTTTACGAGGCGTCGTCGTTCCATCGAACGGAATAATATTTCTGCGGGCCGACTTAATACAAAGCGATCCACGGCGAGATTCTGCCCCGGGGGCCGCGGCAGGTTTCTCTGTCCGCCACGAAAACTACGACACCGGGTAGATCGATAGGCGCAGCATACTTTTCGAAGCTAATGGCTTTGTGTAATCAATGGTAGAACAGTTCCTACGTACATGCACGGTTATACCCTCTCGCCGTCGCGACCAGTTAACGCCGCGCGCGCCACGTGCCCCGCGTAATTGAATTTTAAACGCGTGACGCGCGAACACCGCGCGAACACGTGAGCCGCGGAAAAATAATTCATCGGCCGGATTTCGCCGAGGGGAAAGGCTTCGCCGTTTTTTTTTTCCTACGATCTGCTTTCCTGCAAATACCGGCGAACTCTTGAATATTCTTGCGAAGAAAAACCCGATGGTTCGATCACTGGTTAATTAGCGATCGGTTGACACTAGGTTTACGGAGTAATAAAAGCAGCCGTTTTATATTTGTTTATGAAAGTAACGATTTATGCTGATTATTAATGTAATCGATAAATAAATAAATATAAATAATTATAGTAAATATAATCGATAAATAAATAAATATAAATAATTATAGTAAATATAATCGATAAATAAGCAATGAATTTTTCTTTAAAATCTGAATAATAGCACGTTAACGAATCAGTGTTCCGTCATTTTGACGGATTCCGTGAATCTAGTGTTAACCACGCTTTTTCCGTTCTCGATTGTGCGCACTGTTTAAGATTATATCTATTCGATATCGATTTTGTTATAATTATTGTAGAACTATTGTTATGTTAATGGTAGAGTCGATATGTAAATAGTATACAATTTCTTCAATTTGTTACACGTGGAAAAAGCATGCGCACGTGTAAGTTAAATACGAGTTATTACGTATGCGAGTCTCTTATCGCCGCATAGAAGCGTGTTAGAAACTATTGTTTACGAGTGACAATTTATTTCACCGCTATTTCTTCTATACCGTCTCCGTACGTTTCGCAAAAACAGATTTGACAAAAACAAGAAAAAGGAAACTGTTTCACTTTACTCTTTCGAGTACGTTTGAAATTGTTAAAAAAAATATTTTCAAGAATGTATTCGCCAAATAATATAAATAAATAATATAAATAAATGAAGATAGCTATGAAAGAAAAAATAGTGCGAGGTGTTAAGCCCGTTCACTGTGATTCAACGTCACGGGAGTCCGTAAACGCGGCCGATCCGGGGATCGCAGAGATTAGGCGAAGGTTCGCCGAGACACCTGGACGATTGCGGAGATAATGGAGCTCGTGTTCGAATCCGGGGTTCCTTAATGCACTCGACCGTGCCTAACGAGGGTATCGTTTGCCAGTTCGCTCGGGGGAAGGTGTCCCCGGGAAGTCGGCCACAGTTGTTCTTCATCGAGAAGTTCGTATTCAGCGAGATCCCCGCCGACAGTCAAGTTCATATTCATCGAGTTAGGGACCCGCGCGCGGCCGGGTACTTTGAGTAGTCGTGTTCTCCTCGTTGGAACTCGGAAGAATGGAGCGAGAACAACGAAGTGAGAAAGACGGAGAAAAGAGACAAAAAGAGAGGGAAACGTGGTCGCGGGAAGGCAGAACCCGTGGGTGTTTCGCGATCGCGGCGAAACTGTCGCGCGACGATTCGATCGTTATCGTTTCCCCCCCTCCGTAACGAGAAGAATCGTGCGAGGAAATAATAACAGGCGAGAAGAGCCCGCGCGACGCGATTTGTCGCGCTGGTCCGACAACTTTCCTCGGTACGAGTGTTCCATTGCCGCGCCGAAATGGATCGCCGGTGGACGACCGGGCCTTTGAATCCGAAATTCCATTGTCCGCGATGTAGACTCTGCGCTACAAAGGGAAGCGTTTGATGATCTCGAATTGTACGGGAACCTCTACAAATTTGTATAATTAACTGCCGATTTCGTTTCGCTTTATTTTTTATAACGCGGCGCTCGGGAACAGTTCCTTTGAATTCTTTGGAAGTGCGCGAAAAAATCAAGGGCAATTTTATTTAATTCTTCTTTTCATTGACTGTAAAAAATATTAAAGATTGTCGGATTTTCTGAGCTCCTTGAGAATGTATAAGATGTGCTAAATGCGCAAGAGTGTAATCTATAATGAAGAGCAATTTTATTTAATTTATTATTTTTATTTATTTAATTCTTGATTTATCACTGATAAAGGGTACAAAGGTGTAGCAAATTCTTTGAACTCGTTAGGAATGTGTAACATGTGCTATTATATCCAACAGTTTACTTTCTCAAAAATATGCAACGTAAGCTAAATAGTCCATTTCTTAATGAAGTATAAAATAAAATTAAAATGGAAAAATAAAATTTGTCCATATCGCTTGCATAACAGAGAAATTACACGAAATGTTTGACGCGATAAAATTAGTGCAACAGTTGCATTAAGTTGCATCAATGCAGTCGCGAGCAGTGCAAGCATTCGTGATTTCTTCTTCCGTCTCGGCTGCTCCGTGTTTCGTTTATCTATTTCTGCAACAAACGCATGAATTCCGGTTGCAACGGAGAACAGAAAAATTCGCTGGAATATCTTCGAATTCTTTAAAAATGCAGAACGTGTGCACAATTCTTACCACGTTCCGTGCCACGTGTAGCACCGATAACACGGGCTTGCGCGTTCGTTTAACATGCAAAACAAATAGTTTACAACAAACTTGGAACCGAAGAATTAATTTCCACCGAAAGGACGGCTCGTGATAATTTTAATTCTTGGGTATATGTACGATAATTAATAAATTATATATTAGTGAAATTAATAGGGTATCAAATTCATGAAATTGTGAATTAATAAAGTAATAATTTTATAAAATTATGAATATTAGGAAAATAATAGGTATTAGCAAAATAAAAGATATTAGCAAAATAACAGATATCAGCAAAGTAACAAATATTACCAGAATAACAAATGATGAATAATAAAACAACAGTGGCACAGACCGTGTTAGCGGATCAATTACGAACAATAGCGCTCGATCGAGATCGATCCGAAGATCAAGCGGAGGTAACTTCGTTTGCGTCGTGACTTCAAAGGTGTTTCCGAACGTGCATCTAGTGTTAGTGGCCTGGTTGCTACGATGGATCGCGGTTAAAATGATCGGCGGTAACACGCGTGGATCGCTTTCGAATATAATCGAGCCTGGTGGGCAGAGAGCTCGAAGCGCAAGGCTGTCCTCGCGCGCGCGCGCCAAGGAAAGCGCCGAGAATGGATCGGTGGGGACGATTCCGCGGGCAGAAACGACATGGTTACGTGGGCGTTGGCGCAACGACCGGCTCCCTGCACCTCGAGACAATCTGAAATTCCCACTTAATGGGTTCACTCGCGACTTTGACTCCGCCAGCGAGCTGCTGCCCCGATTAGAGGAAATCTGCGTCGGTTGCTCGAGAGCCGCATCTTCCTCCGCTGATTTTCCTTTAATCGCGCTTTTACTTTCACGCACTGAATACAACCGAGTCGTTCAATGCAGAAAGGATCTAATTTTTACTAGCTTAATTTTATATTATTTTATCTGATTTAATTTCATGCTTTATTCCTTTAAGCTAAAGCTCGTAAGCGGTGCCTTGTTAGAGAATTTTTGTTATACGAATTATTTTCCTTTCATTTATTTATTTACTCTATTAGTAATTTTATTATAGTAAAGATTTCAATTTTATATGTATAGATTTTACCAATCTGTAATAATTCATAGGTGAAACATAAAACATTAAAGATGGAAGGATTTAAGAACTCGATATTATTTACAGCTTGTTACAACGATTAAACTTATTAAAATCGTTAAGCCGATTAAAATTACGAATGATGAATTGTTCCGCGGAATTCTTGCCCCGTTTAATCGACGCGGCCTAATCGTAAGCTATCGACCAATAAACTGATATCCAGTCGAAAACAAAAGAGTTCGGTGACGCAAATGACTTTTCCAGTCTCTATGTACGCGCGTACTCGGAGCGCGTCATTTTATATCGCGCGCGCGAGCATGTGTTCCCCGAAAAGCGCACCGTCGTTCCCCGTTGTAAATTCTCAACAAGTAGTCGCGCGCGTGTTGGTCGAAAATAAAAGAATTACGTAACTCGAGGAAACTTTCCAGCGAGACTCTACATCGTTTTTAAATTCTTATGAAATGCACGCGCGGCATCGAAAAGGAAAGAATCGTTGCGCGACATCGGAAAACGTTTCGGATCGTGGGACACGGTTGTTTTATTCGGTTTCGGGAAAATTATCGTCCAATTGTGCATCGACGTTTGGTATTGCTCGGGGAATATTTCCGAGTAAGAACGTTTTCTAGAACACGGGGAATTATTCGAGTTTCCCCGAGAAGGTATCTACGATAATGCAAATTTTCGTGTCAAAATCAGTCGGTCGAAGGTTTGCAGTAACAAATGGCGTGTAAAAGGGGAAGATAAGTCCCCGTGACTATCTGCGGAAAATGTAAATTTATCCGGACTCTCGACGTGCGTTAAAATCGTTTTTCTTTTCATTTTTTTTTAACCGAATTCAACAGCGAAAAAGACGGTATTTCATATTATTGGGAACGTTGATCATTGGTCTATGATTTATTTTAATAAATAATTATTTTGAAAATGACAGATATATTACTGTAATTATATGTGTTCGATTTTCTTCAGGCTTTGTTTAAATGCAATACTTTTTAAAAATATATAATTTAATAAAGAATATCGAAATATGATATCCTCAGCCAGTGAATCGTTCCTGACGAGTATACTCGTCACGAAGAACTGTCAATTATTTTGGTCACGACGCGTATACTCGTCACGAAAAAAATGACAATTTCTATCACAACGAATATACTCGTCACAAAGAAACAGCACCTTTTTTTTCTGCCGCGACGAGTATACTCGTCAAAAACAGCTGACTGGCGATGCAACGTCCGAAACAACAATAAACTGTGCAGAGTATCTTGTGCAACGATCTTCGATGTTTTCGGGAGTTGCGAACGCATGCCGATGCGCCGGGGCGACCGGCGCAGAGATTTATTTCACGGAGATGGCGAAGACGTATGGGACAGGAGCTGCTCAAGGAAGCGCGCGGCGGTAAAACAGTAAATCTCGAGGCTCGATCTGGAGACGTCGTCGTGCTAGATCGTATAAATCGCCAGAAGTCGTCTGTTGCCAGCGGTGTCTTAATCCGGGGACTCGAGTTAGGCACCGAATCAATAGTAACTTCTAGACGTATCGTTCGCCGTATCATCGGGGCCATTCGAATTCGATCGGGACCTAGCGGAGCGTATCGTCGACCTTTAAACCTCGAAAACCGTCCACCTATTTCACACGTTTCCTAGAAAACAAGCATCGTTTCATCAACAGAGTCGAACCGTAATTAACGTCCATGGACTATTAAATCTGAGTCGTTAATCTGAGATAAATATTAATCCTCATAAATATTAAGATCTATTATTTCTAAATTATTCAAATCGATTATCATCTTCATAAATTTCATCGAGGAACATTATTAAAATCGAAGCTCACTCTTCGAATTTAAATTGAATTTATATGTCCATAGAAATTACTAAATTATGAAAATACAGTGACGCTTTATATTATATTGTTATTATGCAAATGAATGATTTCCTCGCGAATTCTCATAGGAATAAAATAATATTCAAATGAATCGAGTGAAATGTTACTCGGATGAATTTTGATCTCGACACATTGTCATTCGAATATTCCATATTTTATTCGATTTGAATATTCGACAGTATCGAATGAAATTACATTTTATAGGATTTATCTTTCATCCCTCATCACAGTCCTTATTTCCTTACATTTACGCGCGTTGCAGCTTTCCACGATACTCTCGATAGCTTTGCAGACTAATACATAACCTTAAACTCTAGTAGAGCTATTGTCCGAATGGAGCAGCGTGTTGGGCGCCGTGGAACTAGATCGATTCCCGTTTCATTCACGAGCGGCCGGGTATCCAGTGGCGCTCGCGGCTGCCGGACGTCTCAATTATACGATTAGGCGATTATGAGGCCGCCTAAGCGTGCTCATAACCGGAGAAATCTGTACCACATTCTTCCGCAGAAAGTATCCGCAAGAGACGCGGCCGGTCGCATCGGGCAGCCTCAAGAAACATCGGATCTCGAACGAGGAGCTGTCCCGTTTCCCGCTCGACGGCGCTCCGCAGTGCGGTGTCGGTGAACGTCTTGTCTTCTCGCGTCCCGTCGTTCTCGATTCTTCCACCGCGTCTCTGTTTATTCGCGTTCCATCTAGCGGATCAACAGCGAGACACTCTGTCCGCGACACGAACGCCTGAAAAAAATCCCCTCCGCGTTTCGAGACGCGTCGAACAGCCGCCTACGAGCACGATCATCTCGTTTCATTGTCATCGGTCAGACGATGGCCTCTCTGGCTTCTTGGAATATTTATAATTAATATTAATATTCCAGCTATGTGATCCAAGATGGCTGCGTTAAGAGACTTTTAATACTATTGTGGAGTGCCTGAGAGAGCAGGATAGGGATCGGAGTGGTACTCTTTCAACTGATTACTGCAAAATATATTTACTTATACTGGAAAAGATATTTAGAATTACTAAATGGCGTAACTTTTTTCTTTTTAATTGTTTTGGAGTTTTTTGAAATTTTCTTGTATGCATTTTATATATTATTTCAAGTGATATATATTGTAGTTTGTATGTACACTAGGATGACTATACTAGTAAAAAATGACTGATTTTTGATATTTTTATTTTATTATTTCTGGTGATATGAACATTATTTTTTTTTTACATTTTTTTTAAAAATCGTTGGATGCTTAGATAAATCTAATCTTGTCATTCTTATAAAACAATTTATATTTAAAAATTTCATTCTCACAAAAGTTACACCGTCCTTTATATCGCTATATGACGCAAAAAGTTCTTGTTTCATTATCGCGCCGCTTGGTCTAATTTAGCGCGGTTCGCCGACCCCTGATCTAGGATTGGTCTAGGATGGATCTGTTTGTAAATGCAGTACGGGTTGGGAGGCTGCTGGTAGGAGCAGGATGATGGTCTGGAGAACTGCTGGGACGAGCCGCATAGCCAGGAAATAGGTTAGTGGCTCACGCTGCATAGGCTGGAGATCCGCTGCTGGGCTCGTATGTGTGTCACAAGTCCTGCAGAAGCCGGGAACAGCTTATCAATTTAGCCTGCCCGAGGCGGCGCGAGAGTTCGATTTCCGGCTTGCGATAATTTTCGGGGCTCCGCGAAGCTTGGTAGAATGGATTATCTTCCAGTCGGAGGTCAGATATCGATTCGGGCCGTAGAAAAACTGTAGAAGTCGAGCGCATTGAGGTGAATTGGGTTGTAGAATCTTCTGTCTTGTTTAAAGCCTTTTTTATTTGCTACAGTTCTCTCTTTAGAGTCTACTGACTTTTCTGAAATTTTCTCTTTTCTCTGAAATTTTCTCTTTTCTCTAGAGTCTATTTTATTTTATTCAATTTTATCCAATCGACCATGTGTGACAATTTTAGAGTCTACGGTACCCTAGAATTTATTGCAGTATTAAAGTATATATAATTGGTAGAGTCTATGGCAATTTTAGAATCTATAGCATCCTCAAAGTATATGATAATCTACTCGACTTCAATACTTTCAAAATCATAGGCAGTGTCAGTGTCTATGTTAATTTTAATGTCTATAATAATTCTAGAGCCCGTAGAAATGTCTGTGACAAGTTTAGAGTTTATAGCACTCTTGAAGTCCTTGACGATTCTATAATTTATGAATCCGACACTTTTAGAGTCTATAGCAATTTTAGAACGCATAGCAATTTTACTAGAGCTGTGACAATTTTAGAGTTTATAGCACTCTTACAGTCATTAAGAATCCTAGAGTTTACAATACTCTCAAAGTGTATAGAAATTTTAGAGTCGACTGCAATTTCAAAGTCTATAGCAATTTTAGTCTATACAAATTTTATTAGCAATTTTAGTCTAAAATCTACAAAGCCTATAAGAATTTTAGAGTCAATGTCTGAAAATCTACGACAATCTTAAAACCTTCGACGATTTCCGAGTCTACAGCACCTCGAATGTTCGAAAACAAAAAGCCCCGACAACTTATCAAAATCCGTCATTGAGCTGCCACGGTAATTGCATGTATGCGATTCGGCTTTGCATTGCAGCCTCGAAACGCGGTATCTTGTTGACGAACGTGAACGAGACGCCATCTCGGGGTCGCAAAAACTCGGCTTTTCCTCGGTTCAGAACCGCGTATAGGTTTCGGCTCGCGTTATCCTGCAACGTTTAACCGGCGCACGCCGTTTTGCAGAGACGCAGAGAGACTAGTAGGCGCAACACTTTCACCGGCAGATTTCTAACGCGCCGCTCGATCTTTCGCATCGTTCGCACACACACGCGCACACACACAAACGCACGCAGAGCCGCGACGTCGAAAAACGGATGCGCCGGCTCGCGAAAGTTGATTCGCCCGGACGAAAATCCGAAATGGTCCCGACGCGTCGTACTCGATTAATCGGTTGTCGACCGATTGTTCGATCGGCAGTGCCGCGACGGTGGTGGTGGTGGTGGGGGTGGGGGGGGGGGGGGCGGGCTATGGTTAACCCATTGCGGTCGCGTTCATGTTAATTGGATAATAGACACGGCTAATGGAGAACTCGGTCTCGAATATTCTTGGAATATTCCGCGACCGTGGCGCGCCGCGTTTCAGCGGCCCGCTTTTAATCGTTTGACACCGAGAGTCGGCTCGTAATTGGATAAAAATTGTTCCCGTCGGCCACGATTTATTTCTTTGAAATTTCAACGTTTATATTCTTCCGTGAGCGTGGAGTCCGAGTCGATTTCTCATCGGCTGATTAAATTCTATGAATTCAAGATTTAATGGAAATATATTTTTGCGGACGAAAATCTCCGCAATCATTCTAATTCAGAACTTTATTTTTCACTAGCTTAACACTTACAAATTAACTTCATAATTTCTACGATTGCAAACAAAATTTTTCCGAATTTTTATATTATTTAATAATTCGATATTCTCGATAGTTGAGCAAATTATGTTCGCGCGAACGGTGATTTGTTTTCCGGTTCCTGCGATCGTTCTTATTTTTCCTAAGTATGATAGTACAGGATCGTGTAGACTGTATCATTTAGTTTTTAATTAGCTTGCCACCGGAATGAGTTCCATAGGCTCGTACATATTCATGCGATTCATAATTGAATTTCCGATCCCAGTGCTGATTTCTATTTCCCCCGTTCACAGTGTAAGATCGCCGGTATTACAGCGCGCGTCCCTGTTTCTAACAGCTTAAAAACACTTCGAAATTATGTTCTGGTTCAAGTACAACTTATCTAAACGATGCAGCACTTCTGGGCGTAGCCCTGCGCCCCGCTTTCGGATCGTACGGGCGGGGAGGAGCGGCAAGGGGGCGATCACCACCCGAACGGCCGCGACTGTACGCAGCCGATCGTATCGTGGAAGAAAAGAAACGGCGCGATCTACCTTACAAAATCGCCGACTTTTTCGTACCGCCAGAAATATCCCGGCTATTTCAGTCCGCCCGTTGACTCACGGGTCTGGCGGGCCACGTTCAGGAACCAGAGAGAGAGCCGCCTAAATATTAAGCTAACAGCGGCCGTCAAGGTGAACGCCGTACAATAAGACGGTTTTTCGTGTAATCCATTTGATTCTCCAATTAGCAGACCCGTCCAGACATTTAGCTAATTAATCCCAAGGTGGCTCTCTTACTCGGACGTACGACCGCGCTCGAACTTCTCCGAGTCCTCGAACCGCCGAGTAGTCTTCCGGAGTACGCGGGGGATATACTGTACTTCTCTGCGTCGAAGGCGTCGTCGACCTCCCTTCGTGAAAGATGTCCCGTCAGATTCGAGGTGTCCGCGGACCGCTGGAAAACAGCGAGATTTCATCGTCGCCGACGAGTAGAACCAGAACCGGAGTCTCCCCTCGGCTCGCTCGGTTTCGTTCGCGGTGAAAGTTTGAGCGTCGGAGGTGCATGGCCTCGTTCCCCGGTCTGTTATCGACGCGATGTGAACGCCCCCTAATGCAAGACAGTAGCGTCGCGCTTCGGCCACGGCGGTGGCCGCCGGACGGCGGAGAGGAGCGGGGGGAAGGGAGAGGCGGGAGGCGGCGATACGACCGGCAGCTGGACGCGATAGGGCAGCGGCGGGGGAGGGCGCGGGGGTACTAGCCTTACCTCGATAAAGACACGCGTCCACCGCCGCCGCCGCCGCCGCCTAGCCTTCTCGAACCCGCTCGCTCCGGCGGTCGCTTTTGTGCTTTCAAAGGCCGATTTCCGCCTTCGGACCGCAACGGGAAGAACCAGACACAGACGAACGTCCTCAAAATACAGCGGTCCACGATCTCCGAGGCTCTCCCAGACAAAACAACGTCGTAACGCGTACCTCGGGCAATTTTTGTTCGGCTCGGATCAATGGGACACCCCCTGATCTGTGGATTTAGGGATTCGATACTTTGGTACAGTTTTTGGGAGCTCTGGGAATTGTCTTCTTTCGAAGGCGTTCTCGTTATTGATAACAGTTTCTTCAGATTCCATTTTTATCTAGAATTGATGTCCTTCTACCTGAAATCAATTAATTTAGATTTCTATTAAAAATTTATTATAAATTAAATTTTCTTTTTAAATCTCGACGAAAAATCTAGTATGCATTAAATATTAATTTCAACTTCTATTACAATTCTATTACGATTTAATTCTTTGTTTAAATTTCTATAAAAATCTGTTATAATTATAACCTTATTATTTCTTCTTCTTCTTATTATTATTATAAATCTATCATTGTTATATTGTTATATTGAAACATTTGAAAATTAAAAGTAATTGTCAAAAACCAGATAATAAAATAACAATATTTACTCTCTAAGTTAAAATGAACTCAAATCTCGTCGTTCGATACTTAAACAGCGTCAAAATGTTAACATTTTATGACAGAATGATCACGTTCAGTCGAGTCGCTATATACTATCGCAAAGCAGTGAAAAAGATAATAAAATCTCGTGGATCGGCACTGTTTGTTCCGCACCATCAAATCGGCCACCCTCCGTGGCTACCCTAAACTTAGGGGATGGCGAGTATCCGTGGCAGTTTCGCCGCGTTTAACCCTCGGAAGACAGACATTTCTGGCGATTCCTTTTTGTTTGAGTAGATCCACTCAGACTTTTATTTCTTCGTCCTTATTCACCTATGAATGTATATATGGTACGAACGACTGGTAACTTATGATAGCCTCAAGAAGTTCCACCCTAAACGTCTCACCACTGATCTAAGAGCCTTTCTACATGTATGAAAGTACTGTATAAGGAGAGATAGTCTTCAGAAACTATTTGCTTTCGCCCAATGAACTGGCACAAATCTTTCTAAATTATTTCTGTATGGTTTTAATTAAATTATTGGATGTGGATATAAAAGGAAGGAAGAATTTGGAAAGAAAGGAACCAGAAATGAGTTCCTTAGGTCACATGGAGTAACTTTTTCCTTAGCGCAAATGCAATTTACAGCTTCGTTTATGATTTATTATCGAAGAACACTGACCAATGAAAGGCTAGATCGGCTGGGGCGAAGCGGTCCGCCGGACGACGCCCAGTTCCGCTCATTGGCTCATCTGCTTCGCGTTCACCTAGCACGCTTCTCATTGGTCAGTGTTTTTTCATTAATAACTCGTTAACGATGCCTCGGAGAAAAATTTTCTAAAGGACAAAGTTACTCAAAATGACCTCAGAAACCCGTGATATCCCCATTTTTAGTTAGAACTCACCATTTTTAAATATCTTTACACAAGTTGCATAATAAAATCAATCGCATTGAACCTAACATATCGCTTGTGATGGATGCACAACCTCGCAGCGAGGAATCATCGATGCCGCCTTGATCGCGTTGCCCCGCAGCACATTCGTTCCCCGTAACACGGCTTGTTGCAGACTATCCCATTGCACGTGATTTCATAGTTGCGCCGCGCGGCTTAATAAAAGTAAACCCGAACGGAACAGAGAAGACTGTTCGGCCGAAATCAGCGTACCCAGCGAGACGGATAAGCCACTAATTAGTGCTGTCAGAAAGCCGGGTTCGCGGGGCTCGGGCGCCGATAAAAATCATTCGAAGTGAACGAAAAAAATCTGCTGGAAACAAACGACTTGACGGAAGTCGATGAAATTAACACTAGCCGGAGTCTCCGCGCTAATTAGTCCCGGCAGCCGAACGCGTAGCCACGGCCGTGCCGGAAAAAGAATTTAGTTCGTGTGCTCGCCGGGTGCCCGACCGGTTTGAAAATTACGTTCGCAGATGTATCCTCGCGAAGAAAAGGCCGCGCAAACGGAGAGGCCGCGATAAAACAGCGTCGCGTCGCGGGGTAGAGAGAGAGAGAGAGAAAGAGAGAGGCATAGAGAGATAGAGAGAAAGAGAGAGAGAGAGAGAGAGAGAGAGGGGCTCCGAGCCCAGAAGAGAGAAAGTCGATTCCTCCGTTTAGCATTCCCTTTCGCGCGGCGCGAGACGAAGTCACGGCAGTCCAATAAATTCTTCAGGAAAGTTTGAAAAATAGAGGACGCTCGCTGAATGGACTGTCGGCGAGAGGCTAGTTATTCAGCAGTCGCGTCGTCGCTCCGAGAGAGAGGATCCTCTCTGTCCTATGGCTGTTCTCATCCGTCTGTTTCTGCCGGCGCGCCGTGAGAAAATCTTCGCCCCGAGTCCTGCGCCTCCCTCCGCCTCCTCCTCCTCCGCCTCCTCCACCTGCTCCTTCTCCACCGCCGGTGGAAATATCACGTGGATCGGATCGTCCTGCGATCGATCCACCTACGCCGCGAAAAACCCGCAAAAGGTTAGCCCGTCGAATCCAACAGACGTGTTCGGATCGTCGACTTTAGTAGCCACGGTTTGCTCGAAGATCAGTTTTCTTTGCACAGCTACCTCGACGCCCATTCAATTAAAAACTGTCGACCTTAATCGCTCGTACCATTCTCTTCTTTCTTTCTTTGTTCTCTTTTCCTTTTCTCTGTTTTACTTTCTTCCTTCTTTTTTCTTTATTTGGTGTCAATAATATACTTTTAATTTTACTACCAAAATTTACCACAATAATGACGATAATTATTGTTGAATATTAGAATAATAATCGAATATTAGAATAATAAGAGAATAATAATCGAATATTAGAATAATAAGAGGATAATAATCGAATATTAGAATAATAAGGAGAATAATAAAATAATAAAAGTTGACGACTAAAGTGATTACAATTCGCGTGTGCAGCATTCTTCAATGCTCGAGCATTCGTCAGAAAGAATAGAATTTTCCTTCGACACAATAGAATGGGGAGGTTCAACGAAGCTTCACGGAAATAATTAGGTTTGTACGTTTAAGATGATTTTAGCGAGGACGAAGTTGCCGGGTCGCCGTTCCACGGCGGGGAGACAGTGCGCGGACGGCGCTGTTCATGGTTCGAAAATCGCAGGGAAATGTCAGCAAGTTCTCTTTCTCTTCGGTCGACGTTTTTAGAGAAATTCCAGGCGTCGGGCACGCGTCGCCCACGGGCAATTTTTAGAACTCTCTCGTCCCGTTGCGTCGGTTGCCGGGGCGGGTGACGTTTCTTTCCCTTCGCAACTTCCGCAGAGAGACCCATCCCCGATCACGAGAGAAAGCGAGAGAGAGAAAGAGAGACGAAAAGAGAGAGAGAGAGAGAGAGAGAAAGCGTCGTCGCCGGGCGTCGCGTCGCGCCGAGGCGAAGCCATCTGCCCCTATCCGACGCGCCGCGTTCCTCGGATCGATGCCCGATTGTCGCTAACAACTGCGCTCCCAACGATCCCCGGAACGATTTCCGTGGTTAGTCGGCTTTATTAGCTGCCTGAAATACGGGCCGGTGACCAACCAAAACGCCGACGAAATCTAATTTCTCGCGACGCCCGGCTATGTTTAGAAGCGCCACCGCGCTGCCTGCCGATCTTGCACCTTTATTTTCGGATCGGAGGGGTTCGCCTTTGTTTAAGGCCGTCTCCGCGCGTGGGAGGGACTTAGCGGAACCGTCGAAATTCGGGAAATTGCCGCACCCTATCGATGGTCCAAACACTGCGCCTTTTACTTGCTTTGGAGCATAATTTACTTTATCGAAAAGTAAATTTAATAACAAATAAATTTAATTTATCGAAAAGCACGTGTTACATTATGTTACTCTTTCATTCATTCCATTTTATTATTATTATTTATTCGACAACTGTAATAATTCACTTAACATTTATTTGGTAAGATGTACTACATATTTTTTACTCTTTTATTTTGTTTATTTTCGATAGAGAAAATTTAATACGATAATAGAAAAATTAATCCTTATATTTGTCGAACGAGATATATTAAATTTTTATATTCTTTTATTGAAGGATGTAATAATTAATCTTCTATATTTATGGAGTAAGACGCGTTGTCTTTTATATACAAATAAATAAATTTGCATTCGAAAGTCAAGAACGATTCCTCCGAGATCTGCTAAAACGTCGTGCACGTGCGACGGAATCAGCAGAATCGAAAACGTGCGCGACTCTCGTCGAGAAAAACAAGATCTCCGATCGGGCGAGCACATTAGACGGCGGACAAACGATCCGAATGGCAACAAGTGAAAATACGAATTACATATCTTTCTCCTGGCGGCGACTTCTCGCGCGTTTTTTCGCGCTGCCGATAGGAATCGGCGCCGGTAATCTTATCGGGGATCGTGCCGCGCTGGTAAAAGCAGCGGAAAACCGGCGCGAACCACCGCCACGGCGATTCCACGGAAACCGTAAAATATCGGATTCAAGGCCTTCCGAGGGGAGGCGGGAACCTCTCTCTCTCTCTCTCTCCCCGTTATTGTCTTACAGTTTACGTCCGCCCGCTTCCTGATATCGATCGCATCGAAATTACGACGCCACCGAATTTCGCGTCTCGCGTTACGCGATAGTCGCCCGACGCGATTCGAAGGGAATCGGTATCGCTTTATCGTCTCGTGCGCGAGGATTCTTTAGCTTGCCTACGGAACCGGGACCTGCCACGGGTTTTATAGCGCGACGTTTCCAACGATTGTTCCATGAAAATTGGAACATCGGCGGAATTGTTCGGTCGATCGCGTCCGTGTTTCGCGGCGTTTTAAGGGGGTGGCAACCCTGCGAGCATCGGATACCGGTATATTGTTATGGTAATGTATTGAGAACGCGAGGTTTTGTATGTGCAAGTATATCGGTCTTCAGTTTTTAAATACAATTATTAAATAAATAAATAAATATATATATATATATTTATCTAATAAATAAATAAAAATATGTAATAGATAACTTAATAGATAATTTAAAGTTAAATTGGCTCTATATCAATGGTGATGATTTTAAATCAAATTGGCACCGTTTGAACAATAGTAATTTGGCGTCAAGTCGACTTCGCATCGCTGGAAGTACCACTACTGATAACAAGGCGGTTAGGCGATAAGTCGCAACTATTAATAAGGACTCTATTTGACGTCACCGCGCCACTAGTGGCATTAAAATAATAACACGGAGGTCAATTTTCAGCTATCATATTCCAGCGTTAATGGACACAATACTTGGAACACCCTCGGATAGATTCACTTATCTTATATACTTAGCAAAGAAGTTCATTCAAATATTTCTAAGAATAATTTAATACATTATCATGACCTGTAAAAGCAGAAATCAGAAAGCAGTGATTCCGACTCGTACGGTAGCTCCTACGCTAATGGACACAGTAATTGAGAACGGACTCGAATTGACACACTTACCCTGTGCGCTTCAACGAGGCATTCCTTCTAAATATTTCTGAAAGAGAAATATTTTCAAACTATCGTGAATTGTAAAAGTAAAAAATCAGAAAGCAGCGATTTCCACCGATTCGGTAATTCTGGTGTTAATTCAGCTTTAACCAGCGCTCGCGTGTCGCGGCTCCATCAGCCGTGCCGCGCGCCGGCTATACTATACTGTTCGGATCGCTCGTTAAGAAATGGAAGAGAAATCGATGGTCGATCGGCGACGCAATCCCTCGCCGCGGAGAGGGTCGAGAGAGGACGCAACCTCGCGATTACCTATGATTCCGGGCGGGCCGCGGGAGAGGACGATCATTATACTCGTACCGCGGCGTTCTCCGCGACATTATGCCAGCCTTCCGCGCGGATTCCACGGCGCGACGCGGCGCGCCGGCATCATAGTTTTCTTGCCCAACGGCCGTTCGCGATTACGCCATTGTAATCGCGGCTCGCCGACGACCGCCTTTTTCCCTCTGCAATTAGCGGCCTCCGAAACTCCCAAGCCGCATGAAATCCCGCGCGTAATTTCACGATTCACCGATGAACGAGCACAAACCGCCGCCGCCGCCGCCGACGCCGCCGACGCCACGAGGAAGAGGACGGCTTCTCGCCGTCGTGGCTCTCTGCCGCAACGTATTCTGGGCGGCGATAGCTTCCGTTCGCGAAATGGCGCGCCGATCGTGCAACAATGTTGCATACAGCTGCGAAACATGAAAGTTCAAATTTTACAATAAGTATTTTTATTAGCAATGCTATAATATTATATGTTATACTATTATATCTTTATTAGAAATATTGTAAATTGTTTTGTTATAGTTATTGTAATTGGCGTTTCTATTACCAAATTTTTTTGAATTTTAATAATTCTAAAATAAAAAAAAACTGCCGAAAATACAATTATATGCGCACCAAACACAAACTAAAACCACTGCTCAAGGATAACATAAACAGCAACAAAATCAAGGACCTACTAAAATTTCTGAGAGATACAGGCTTAATAAACAAAATATAAGGTCTATTTAAATAGAAGGTCGCTAATAGCCTTGCAGCTGATGCGACGTAAAACCTCTAAGAAAAGAAAAAAGAATTCTAAAATTACGACTATGCTGTTGTGAAGCTATCAACGTTTCATTATCAGATAATATTATAATAAAAATGCTTCGAAATTTAAGTAAATCTAGTCCTGTCATTATTATAAAACAATATACATTAATACGCACTTTTATACATTATTATGAAACAATATAAATTAATAGTAGCCCCCAAAATCGAAGAAATAGTTGCCCAAAGTTAATTAATATTTTATAAATTTCTATATACTATTGTACAAAAAATTACAATAATTTATCTGTGGGCACGTTCGACCATCTCTTCGGTAAAGTGAAGCGCAGCGCGTTCCAGGGACGCGCGATACTCCGTGGAAGTGTTTGGGTCGTCTTCGCCGGTGAAAACGAGAAGCTGCTCGACTGGATCGCGGATTCAGTGACGTCAGCGCTAGAGGAGAGTTCCGTTAGATCTCCCGGCGCCGAGGAATTGTGGGAATCGGCCGGTTCCCGGAGCTCCGCGGCCGATCTTCGCGAAGGCGGGCGGCGTTCGCAGCCTGTTTACACTCGGAGTTCCCCTCGACGGCCTGCCTACGCCCCGTCTCTCGTCTATTTGGTCCTCGTTGTCGATCCCGTCCGCGTATTCTCGACCCGTCTAAGGCACGGGACCGCCGTACCCCGCAACCTTGACAACGCGTTGCCGCGCCGCGATCCTCTTCCACGCGCACTTGCTTCCCCGCGGGTCTGCCTACGCTCCGCTCTCGTCCGCGTGGTCCTCGCGGTTCATTTGCCCGCGCGTTTTCGTCCTCGGAACCCCTGTCTCGACAGCCTTGCCACTTCCTGCTGCCTTCGCACTTGCCTCGCCTGCCCACGCGCCGCCTTCGTCTATTTGGTCCCGTCTGTTGACTTTATTGATCATTCGCAGCTTAGCAGGACGTCCTACGATCTCGATAAATCGATGGCAGAACGTGGCGGAGCCAGTTACTGTGCCTATAGTTTACTGTCTAGCATAATTGAATATGCGTTTATCGCACTGGATGTATCAAGTTCTTTCATCTGAATCCGATACGCTGATAATTAATTTTCATGTTTCAGGAGCACGTAGCAACTTGCTCCAGAACTTTTTCTTCTTACTTCTAATATTCGAAGAAGATTTGAGATCTGTGTTTTATTAACATTTATATCGACGAAAGAAACTTTCAAATTTACCTTCAGCTCCTTAAGAAATGCCACTTAAATTGCTAAAATAGTATTCAGCAGGAAAAGCTCCCGAAGACCGTCAACAGAGCACAATAGTCGGCTCCGCAACCCTACTTACCACTCGAGGATAATCCCAGCACCTGTTTCTCAATCGCCGGTTCGTTCTCCTATTTCTGTCGCTGCAAAAGTTGCAAACGAACTTTGTTGCACCTCTTTTCTCAGCGATCTCTCTCTCTCTCTCTCTCCGCCGCACTCTCATTGTTCTTAACTCCGGTCGCTATTAAAGCCCGCGTGCGTGCGCCCGGTGTGGGAATTCGCCAATTTTCCGCCTCGTACACCCGCGGATCCCGAGCTAAGTAGAGGGCACCGGCAGCAACGATCATTTTCGCCGGAGCAAGATGTTCTCGATTTCGCGGGCGTTTTTAACGAGCCGGACCCCCGATTAAATCGCTTTGCCGGCTGATATTCAACAGGTTGTTTCATTAGCCGCTCGAATCAGCTAACCGTTCCGCAATAAATCATTGATATCGAGAACCGTTAAACCGTCTGTGCTCGTTGCGGCGGTGCTAACAGCAGCAGCAGCAGCAGCAGAGCGCGGCTGCCGCGGGGAAGTCGTTCCGAGAGACACGCGAAAGAGGCCCCGCCCATAGCAAAAACCCTCTCGATTCGCGACGGCCTGAGGAATCGATTCCCAGTTCCACCTTCCCGCGCGGTTTCAACGAAATCCATATTTGACATTGCTGCATCGGCGGGTCGGCGCGCCGGTAATCGGCCCAACCCGTGCAACCGTGGCGTCGGCGGACCCTTCAATGCGCCACATTGTCGCGTTGGCCGTATCTACCTTGGCTCCGTAATCTCGATACCGGTAACACCCTTTGCAACCGACGTCCATGCCAAGCCCGTCTTATCTGTCAGGCTAGCGAAGGTCTAGGTCAGTTACCAGCCGCGATCATCCTTTCCCATCAGTGTTCGCATACGTTCCTTCCGGTTCTATGAATTTAGCACGGCTTCGAGGATCCGTTTCTCTGGAGTGCCAAAGGAGGCGTGGCTTTGCAACTCCTCACGGTGTCGCGGATATGCAAACAGTGCCGTGTTTCTGCGCGGATTTTTTTTTTTATTATTTAGTCTATATATAGCCGACGCTATCGATGGTTTTCGATAGTTTACAGAAACTATCGATAACTGGAGATAACAGTGACTACAGTTCTTTATTTTCAGAAGCATCGTGAGAAATGTGTTTAATGTATTGCACGTTTTTAGAGATGAGAAAATTGAAGATATCAAAGAATTTGAATAATATAAAAATGTTATATTATATTCCATTTCGAATACAACAAAAATACAATAATCATGTATAATATAATGCAAGTATCTTCAGTAGATTTTATAAGTTATGATACTCAACCACTAGTTTTTATTTTAAAAAATAATTGGAAAGAAAATTGATATTTATAATATGTCTATTTTTCGATTTTATTTCGACTTTTAAAAAACAAAATAACGTACGTACTTACCATCACGACTCAGTCTAAAGTACAGTGCATTCTTTTGGCGAAAGCATGGCACGTAAAACGACATGGTATAGTATAGTATAGCATAGTATAGTATAGTACGTCATGGTATGGTATAGTATAGTATAGTATAGTACATCATAGTATAGTATAGTATAGCATATTATGGTATGGTATAGTATAGTATAATATAATATAGCATAGTATGGCATAAGAGTATAGCATAGTATAATATGGCATAGCATACTATAGTATAGCTTAATATGCTTAATATAGTATAGCATAGTATAATATAGTATAGCTTAATATGCTTAATATAGTATAGCATAGTATAATATAGTATAGTCTAGGATACGTAGAATAGCATAGTACAGTAACTACAGTAAACATAGCATAGAAAGTATAGTATAATATAATAAAAAAGTTATGAATCGCGAAAAAAGCAATCGATACTTTTCGATGGCGACATTCACCCAAATCCATCGATCCGAATACCGTTTCTCCATCGCCACGAGCACCGTCAGCGAAGTTGACATCATCGTAGAATCTGCAACCGGAGCCGAAGTCGCCGTAGAATTTACAACCGAGCGAAACGAAAGTAGAATCTCCAGCCAAGTCGAAACCGAAGTAGAATCTCCGTGAACCGAAAGCCGGCTTGTCCTTGGCGCGGTCGTGGAACCGGGTCAAGTACGCGAAAACGTCGTAGTTTCGTTGCTCCTATCGATACGTTTCGCCTGTTCGCCGTTGCATAACACGGAGCCCCGGCACAGCGCGAGCGTGCACTCACGAAACGGAGGATCCCTCGTGCGCGTGTCCGCTCGTCGGTGGCATTCGGCGAAAGAAGAAGCAGAAGCCGCCGCCGACACGCGGACCAGATACCGTCCGACACGTTTTCGTTTATCCGGCAGCTTATCGTCGCGCTCGGACAAGTTCCTTATCGTCCACGCGTTATTTCCATAGACAAGACACCGCCGCCCGGCCATTCTGTGATCGGTCTATCGTGGCCACGGGAACTCGGAACTCGGAACTCGCTTCGAACCAGTCACCGCGGAACTATAGCGAAAACGCTTTGCGTCGGAATCGTAGAATTCTTTTTGTAGAAGCGAGATGGAAGGATGGCGATTTTTTTGGAAGTGTACAGCAATTGTTCTGGAATGGTGGGAAATTCTAGGGACCGTCTACGATTTGAAAGTTAATATTCAAATTAATATTTTTTTTTAAGAGCTTTGATTTGTTCGGTACGACGTATCGCTGTTTTAATCTGATACTGACGAATTTAAAAGTTTAGATTTGGAGATATATTTTTATAAATCTGATAAGGGGTTCAGTCGTTTACATTGTTCTTGAAATGGTAATAATATTGAAATGAGTACAGTAAATCTACCAACTATTCAAATTTGGAAACTTGCGTTGCTTTTCAAGAATGACGAGGCTGAATTTGAAAAGTCATAAATTTAAAATCGGTCACTTTGAGTGACGCATGGAATACAAATTTATTTAATGTACCTTGCAATGTATTAGATACTCCGATCGAAACTAGCAAGAAAAACAATTAACAATTACTCTGCCAGTTTAACGCACAGTTCTCCAGCCTTAACAAATACATAGTAAAGAATAAATTGCAACATTGTTGAAAAAATTCCGATCGGTCATATACACGATAAATATTCACGACTAAAAAATATCCCGACGCCGATTCCGTCGTCGCGTAGAAAAAGATGGCGCCGCTCCATCCGATTTCCGCGCGAACTTCTTTGATTTTCCACCCGACTCTGTCATTTCAGCGGAGCGCGGCGACGCGACGATAATGAGCGATACAAACTCCCGAGTGTCCCCGTCCTCGTCCCCCGGCTCTGGATATTTTCGTCACGTAACGCGGACGCGAGAGAAATTGTAGATCGCCGCGCCGTTTCGGGGATAATTCGCTTCCAGCCGCAGGTGTTGCATCACCGGATCCCTCGATCCGCACGCACGGCGACGCGACGCCAGGCCTCGGCGTGCACGCACACACACCACGCGTCCGTCCGTCCGTCCGTCCGTGTCTCGTGCTCGTTCTCCGCTCCGTGCGTCCGCCATTGCTCCCGTTCCTTGACCGACTATCCGCGCGCATCCCATCCCGGTTATCTCCGTGAACGGGCCGCGCGCGCGTGTCGCTCCGCGAGCCGTGCGAGCCGCGCGAGCTGGTTTAGGGGATGCCCGAGGACACTCGAGAGAATCAATTTCATTTCGGCTAATGCAGGGGCGTCTTGTAACTGTGGGCGGGGGGGCCGACAGTGAATGGCACGCGATAACGCGGTTCTGGTAATCTTGTTTCCTATTTCATTCACGGGGGGGAGAGAGAGGCTTCGATTGCTCGATATACCTCCGGTGTCGATACGCGGCGACGCAATTGGCTTTGGCCGGTCGCGCGCGGCCTCTTCCCCCGTTTTCTTCACTTTCTTGTTACTAGGGCAAGGGTCCCAATTACCGGGATACCGCCGTTTTCGTTTATTTGATCGGTAGTCGGGGTGATGCGACAGAGAATTGCGAGTAATATAATTTTAGCATGATATTGGGTATTGTGGTAGTAGTACAAATTATTTATTAATTTCATTAGGTTATTGCAAGTTGTAAAGAAAGGTTAAAAGGTGTTTTGATTGTCGAACTATAGGACGCTGGGGTGAGCGTCCCAATTACTGTGCTTGCTCGAAATATCGTTATTTCGTTAATTTTTTAGTTGAAAGATATTATATTAAAATTATTATAATATATTATTATACTATAAGGATACTATATTACCAGAGAACTAAACAATATGAAATACAAGAATGAATTTTTACGAATAAAAATATGAAAGAAAAGAGGTGTAATAAAAAGTAAGAAATAGAAAGATTATTCTAAAATAATAATAATAATTTTTGTTAATTCTTCCAGTCGAAAATATATAGGTGAACGAAAAATGATGCTTCACGAGACGATAACTAGGGCTCTTAACCTTAGCTCTTTTCTCCCTATGCTCGTAAAGCAGTCTAAATGATAATAAAAAAATAATATCCATTCTAATAGCGTGCGTTTAGATAAAGATCCATAGCCCATCATGCGATTATATTCGAGTTAAAAAACTGCTCGATACACTTGAAGCTTCTGTTTCATTAGTCGGTAATCCCCGCCGCTAATGTCTGCTCCTATCAACCCTCGATCTTCAACCGCGGTGTGAACATATCAAATCAACGCCACGGTAGTCAAATCCTGTTACCACCAAATAAAGCTCAAAACGGCCATTTACTTTACCAGTCAAATTATCTCCAACCCTCGTTTAAAAGGGACCAAAAAAATCACCCTATCAACGATCAAAGAGATTGTCTTAATCGGCGGTGTCGTAATGCGATTTGCTGGGGTAAGAAAATTGAAAAATTGTGAACTGAAAAATTGGAAATTGAAAATTAAAAACTGAAGAATTGCGTACTGAAAAATTGGAAATTGAAAATTAAAAAGTGAAAAATTGCATACTGAAAAATTGGAAATTGAAAATTAAGAAGTGAAGATTTGCATACTGAAAGATTGGAAATTGAAAATTAAGGAGAGAAAAATTGCATACTGAAAAATTGGAAATTGAAAATTAAGAAGTGAAGAATTGCATACTAAAAAATTGGAAATTGAAAATTAAGAAGTGAAAAATTGCAAATTGAAAATTAAAAAATTGGAAATAGCGAACTCGAAATTGAAAAATTAGTTTCAAAAATAAATATTAAATAAATAAAAAATGTTTTGCATTTGTCCATTCCATATCCAATATTGATGCCAAGACATAAGGATAGCAAAGCACGTGGATGTATATTTTGTATATTATTTTCTGCAAACAAATATAATGGTATCTATAACTACAGTCTTATTAATAAAATTACAATATTTTGTAACCTATTTTCATTTTTCCTATGCTATCATTTCGCCGCATTGCGCAGCAGAAGAAGACGCGTAAAACCGTTCATCTCATTCCGAAACCCAAAAACTTTTCACCTGCTTCTAACATATCAAACAACAAATTATAAACAATTCCAATCCCAGAATACCTTACGCTTCCGAGACACGTTAAAGTTAAAAATACTCGAGCGTCGCCTAGAGAATGCTCGATATCCTCTTACTTATTGCATAACATATACATATACCTAAACAATAACATATACCTAAACACATAACATATACATAAATACATAACCTATACCTAAACACATAACCTATACCTAAACACATAACCTATACCTAAACACATAACATATACCTAAACACATACATATGCATATCGCACATGTCACTGCATTATACGTTTCACATTATTGCATTAACATTGTCCGAGAACATTTAGACTTCGTATTTCTGTCCGCGAGCTTTTGTTCTCGCGCGGCGCCGCGAGAGCCCGTTACTTCCATTACTGTCTGCACATTATCAACGAGGATAAACACAGCGGCCGATACCAGGATCAAGATAAACGAGTCCTAGAGATGCTCTGTGCTCGTTCGTGGAACGGGAACGTAGTTCGAGAGAGAGAGAGAGAGAGAGAGAGAGAGAGAGAGAGAGAGAGAGCAGATCGGCAGCAGGGATCTTGACGCGAGGCGATCGGCCCCCGCCGATGAATATTTGCTCCATTCATCGGCGCTTTTAATCCGGCCCTAAATATGCATGTACCGTCGTCGGATAGACGCCGGCTCGAGAACGCTCTCTCTCTCCTCTCTCTTTCTCTGTCTATCTCTCGCGCGTCGGCTTCTCCTGCTCTCTTTCCGGCGCGAGAGGGTAGGAAAAGGTGGAGGCGGCGTTTCGCGTTGGCGGTGGCGGCGACGAAACAATTGGTAAAAGAGGAGGACGGGAACGTCGAGGGTGGAGAGAGACAGAAGGCGAAGGACGTGATTTGATAACACAGCATCGATCCAGGTTCTCAGGATGCTTCCACCCTTCTTCTCCGTCTCCGTCCCTCCGCCTCCACCACCTCCACCTCCACCTCCTCCACCTCCTCCTGCCCCCTTTTCATTCCGCCCTCTCGCCGCGTCTTCCACCCCCGGTTCCCTCGCCGACCCCTCTCCGTGTTACCCACGGTTTCTACGATTCCCGGTTGCCGCAACCAACAGAAACTGTAAATACCGGTGACGTTCTACGTACGTTCTCGCTCCGGCACCGGCGAACCCCGGCGCGGCCCTCTTTATTCATCCATCGGCCGCGGGGCGGGCCAGAGGTTCCCAAACCTGCTTGGCCTACCGCCCTCTTTCTCGCACGGAATATTACACTCTTTTCGAAATCTCGCCTTTTTTCGGCAAACAAGCGGGCGTTGACTCGACGACGAACATCTCGAGGCTCCGTATAAATTGAGGGCTGGTTCATCAGCCATCTGTGAGATGTAATTTGTTTGTTGTAATTATGAAGTTCTTATGGGGGTAGATTGAATTTAATAGGACTTGCTGGTTTTATAGGTTAGCTGGTTTTGTGGAAAATTATTTTTGTAAGACTGTTGGGGGTAGATTATTTGGGGGTATAATTTGTATAGAGGATTTTATAGTTCAGATCGATTTTGTAGTCTGAGTGCATTTTTAATAGAATATTTATAGCTTTTTTTATTGTTTATTTATTATTCAGTTAGGTAGGTAGTCATTGGGGGTTAATTCGATTGGTTTATAATTAGGGGTAGTTCCACTCGAGTAAAAATCATGGCATTAATACAACACTGTGAACTAGCTATAATTTTTATAAATTTGTTTAACATTAAGGCGTTGCAAATATCCTTCAAATTTTACGAAAGCGCAACGCACCCCCACAAAGCACTTAATTCCGATCTCACCGAGCCGTCCGCAGTCGAGCTGTCCGCTTGAAAACCGCATCAATCCACAAAAATTCCTCCGCTCTCTCGTTCTCCCCTTTGCTGTCAGCGCTCCCCCATTTTTTTCCGCCGCCCGCCCGAACGTCGCCCAACGGCACCCTCAGGTGCCACGAACCAGCCGCGTCTCACGCTACAGTCCCCGGAGGGGTCGCGGTACCGCTCGCTTTGGGAAGCACTGCGATCGGCCGATCGACAATCTTAGCCAGCCGATGTTTCCAGCCGGGCGAATCCTCGATAAATTCCGGGGCTGGAACTCGGCCGGCGTTCCTACCAAAAATACCCCAAGTCCCGCGCGAACGGGGGTTACGTGGGCTGTTTAGCGCCCGTTACCACCCACGACCCTCTTATTCTTTCATCCCTCGACCCGGCTGCAACGTGTCGAGGAGGTTCTTCGCTGCGGAACACCGGAAGATTGTGCTAATATCGTAGGGGCGGCAGAGTGAAAGGGAGCAAGAGAGAGAGAGAGAGAGAGAAGGGGGGAGAGAGTTATTCTAGAACAGTCGGGGGTGGCCGCTAGATTGTGGGTGGAATAGTCTGCGCGGTTGCGAAACGCGTCTCGTTGCGAAACCGTTTGCCGCGCTTCGTGTCTCGGCTGCCGATAGTCTGGAGGAACAATATCCCCTTACCGGCACAAGATGCCAGAAGGAGCCACCTTACCGCGCTTTGATCATTTCGCTGGGCGCCGTGCTTCGGAATAATAGTCCGACGAAGGCTTGTTCGACCTTTGCCTATCGCCCGCAAATAAAAACGGTGCTAATTGAGCCGTTCAGTGCACACATCGACTAACTCCATAAAACAAAAAGTCGAGAAACGCGATGAAATGATGTACATTGATTTTTAAAATTCCTGTTATAACATAGATTCACATATGTAATGTAGAATGAATAAATACAGATATAGCTTTCATTTAACGTATAATTTAATGTATAAAATTAATATTATTTAATGTATAAAATTAACAAGAAAGAATAGCCAAAAAAAAAGAAAGAAAAAAAATTTTGCCGTTTAATGGTGTTCATCTTTATTATTCAGGAAAGTTATTATAAATATAAAAAGTTAAGACTATACCAAGTGCTTTGACACTTAAATTTAAGATTTTTCAAAAAGTGGAGTTAATCGATGTGTGCACTGGGCGGCTCAATTGTCACAAAACGCTGGCAAGGCGGTCGTTCATAACTTCTAGGCTGCCTAGAAAAGTCCGTGGCTGCGACGATTAACACCATTTTCCACCTTCTGGTGTACAGGGTGCATGTCCTAACCCTCGCAACGATTTTTGAGGCATTCGCGCTGATTTGACGAGAAAACGGTTGGGAGAGGATTTGACGAGTACTTCGAGGAGAGCAAAGTGCAATGATAAAAATTCGAGAAATATTTTTGTTCGACGTGAAAGCTCGGGTCGCCTTGAATTTTTTAAAACGGCACCATGTGTTTTTTATTTTGTAGCGTTGTAGCCGACGAAAAAGCGAATTCAACGATCTGCTGCGCTATATCCTTGGAACGAGTTTTAGCAAGAAATAGCATGGACGTTTAAACAATTTGCAAATACTGTACTATTTTGTGGATATATTGAAATTATTAAAAATATAGAAGTATTCATTCAATTTTATATATCAATATTTGTTACTTTACCGATCTCCAACTGTGCTCTTCTCTGCTATCTTCTTCATTTTATTGTCACTTGATTTATTTATCTCGACCATTTGCTTTCTCCTCCTATTTTTTCAATGTACCACTTCTTGTTCTTCCTTTTTCATTCGCTACTCGTGCAATGTATTTTTCTCTCACGTTGTTACAAACCAAATTGTTGTTGATTATTACTATAACGAAAAAGGATATCGAAATTCACAACGAAAATGTTAATTGAAATCAGCGCGAGCCGTTTTTCTAGAAAGCCGTGCAAATGGAAAGTTTCAAGCGCGAACAAACGTAGCCGAAAATCTCATCCGCCGCCAGACGTCGTAAGCGCCCGCGCTCGCTACACTGTTAATCAGCTCGCTCCCCGTATTAGCGTAAACTCCGTCCGCGTTACGGCGATCCGTTTGATTTCCCGGCGAACGATATTTCCGTTCCTGCGGGCAGACACCCGCGAGCGTTTGCTCAAATAATCGCCGGCGAATGTGGTCGGGCTGGAAACCGGTGCGCAAAAGCACGCGGATCCGTTGCGCGCAGGTCTCGCGTGCTTTGTTTACGCCGCGCCGGTTAGGCGAGTGAAAGTTTCCCCCCGTGCCGGGGCCCCGCTCGCGGACCGGAGCGGAGAGCGATTTCGCGCGAGCAATTGCACGCGCGCTCCTCCTCGAGCAGGCAGCGCACGCCAACGAAAACGTGTTCGAAAGTTTCGCCAGCGACGAGCCTAGGCGTGCGCGGACCTCGTTTGTCTACGGTAACGCCGGATCGCTTTCGGCGGGAACTATAGTAACGGAAGGGGGCGGCGGCTCCCCTCCTATATCGATGCCGTGAAGCGGCCTTGAAGTTCGAAAAAGTAATCGGCGAGAAACGAGTTTCGCGCGGGGATCGGCGACGCGCGGAAAGTTCGCGTCGCACGAAATTACGATTAACCCTTTCGGTGCGAGCGCCGGATATATACGGCGCGCGCGCGACGACCGGTATAAATAACAGAATTTTATATAAATAAATCTTAATATTTCATATAAGTACCTCTGAATATCTCTTAACCCTCTTAGTGCCGGGCGAAAAAGCCAAACTTCACGGTTTTGCTAGGGTTTGGAAAAATGCTCATAAAAACCAAACGAAAAGCAATATTTACATAATTCAAAAAGCAGTGCATTAAGGACGAAATTGAGAATGGAACAATGACGCCAATTTTTCTGTATTCATTGGAAATCGCATAAATAACAAAGGTACATGTGTAAGGCACTTTTCGCCTGTGCAGCGCGGGCCGATATATCAGCCTCCGGCACTAAAAGGGTTAAGCAACACTTTCGTTCAAAAATGTCGTTTTATTAAGCACAGTTTTTCTTGAACGCTTGGGAAATATTTTCTTATAAAGGAGGACCCGTCACGTGCGGCGGCAATTTTCGGCGCGGGGCCTCGTACAGCGAGAGTGTCACGGCGGACAGAGTGGTCGTACCGAAAGGGTTAAGAACCGTCGAGCATCCTTGTATTTCCATCGATCGTTCACGGGTTTAATCGCTGGTACGCATCACGTTAATTCCGCCGCCGATAATATCGAGCGTGTGCCCCCCCCTCCCCCCCCCGGGGGGGGGTGGCATCCGCTTTGATTGCCGATCAGTCTGTTCTTTTCCCTCTTAAATTTCGATCGAACGGAAATAAAAGTCTCCGCGGTATTCGCGCGCGAACGAACTCCCGCTCGCCGCATAAATCCCCGGGATAACATATTTTTCCGCGCGCGAAATCGCGCGCGGTCTACGGTTATCGGAAAACCCGCGAGGAGCCTGTTGATGCGGTTATATTTATAAAATATGTAAAATTGTAGAAAGTTTCGGTTCATAAAATATAGAAAACGGGGGCGGTCGTGAAATTCTGGGAAATCGTGTTCGCGTGGCATGGAAAATTGTATTCGTCGCATTGGGAGAATTGTGTTCGTAAAATATAGAGAATCGTGTTTTTGAATTGTAAAAGATCGTATTCATGGAATGATGAAAATTAAATTTCTGGAATATAGAAAAATGTGTTTGTAAAATGTAGAAAATTCTATTCGGAAAATGTAGAAAATTCTATTATCAAAATATAGGAAATTCTATTCGTAAAATGTAGACAATTTTATTGTTAAAATATAGACAACAACATTAATAAATCCGAGAAAAATGTATTCAAAAAATGTAAAAAGTCTGTGACCGTTAAATATAAAAAATTCATTGAATATCGAAAACTATATTCATTAAATACAGACAGTTGTGTGCATAAAACGTTGAAAGAGAAAGAAATCTGCAATCTATCTAAAATATTGCAAAAATATATAATATATCTCCTAAACAATATTTCACACAATGAAAATTTTTACACAATGAAAAATAATCTCAAACGATAAAAATAAAAAAGCGAACATCGAAAATTCTATTCCTGAAACAAATGAATAAATCGGCGAGAAATTTAGCCTCGTCGCCAATTAACAAAATTAAACAAAAAGAAAAAAATAAACCTCTTCCATGGACACTCCATTCAATAGATCGAAGAAATCACAACGAACAACGCGAGCTAGACGATCCCCCTCTGTTCACACGATCGCATTTCGCGCTCGCGCCGCGAACGAATCTCGCGCTCGAACAATGCGAACGCGACGATAAAGCCTCGAATCACACCCGCGTAACAGTAACTCCATGCAAAACGCTCGATGCGGCGTTGATATCGGCGGGCGCATATAAAAAGTAAAAAAGCGCGAGCGTTTACGCGAGCTAACTTTTCCGCGTCACGAAAGGAATTTCCCAGTCGTAAATTACATCTCTATCGCGATAAATTTCATCGCCGTGCCGCCGTGCATTTCCATAGATATTGGAGCACGCGAATTCGTTGGACAAGAGACTCCGGCCAACGTGCGACGCGGGGCCAACAGCGTTTTCTCCGACTCTTTAACCTCGCCAGAGGACGAGCCGTGCTCGCGGCGCGCTCGAAACGAGAGGAGAGCCACCTTTCACTGATTTCTTATTTTACCTGTTTCGCCCGGCGATCCCTGCTCCCGGTCATTGTTTCCGCGCGCGGGGACAGGTGTATTTTCTGTTCGCCGCGATAGAATCGATCCCATTTATATTTATTCGCGGGCGAATGTTTTGGTACCAACGGCGCGCGAATTTATTGCTCGTTTCGCAGAGTTTATGCCGGCTGATTATGCAACTCGATCGGAATTATTGGTTAGCGTGGAAACGGCGCGACAGATTTTTTTTCTTGCTATGATTTACCGATGGTGTTTGTTTTAGCACGTGGAATTGATCTTCGATTGTTCGAGGTGAAAATTGATTGCTCATTTCTTTTTTAGTTTTGATCAATTAGATGGGGAACGGATGTTAATTGGAGATAATTGGGTGATAAACGATGAGATGATATGATAAGTCAGGATAACTGTGTTCGCTGCGATGTTAATATTATGATTTATGGTTTTTTCAAGTATCAAAGTGTCTACATTTTTATTGTCTCTAAACTAGCACGATTGTTCTACCTATGTCAATTTTAAGTGTTATAGCACTCTTATAGGTCACTGTATACTGTTATAATGCTGTTATAGGTCGTTGAACCGCGTCCTAAAAAAATAGGAATTGCCATACCAAAAATAGCGATGACCTTCGTCAATTTGAAAAAAGTGATCCTTAAGGAAAAGAAACAAAAACCTGCATCATAATATCTTTTTAACTGTCCTGACTCGTTTTATTTTATTTCAACAAAAATGTTTTTATTATCAACAAAAATACCGAAGATATTTGCGAAATGAAACGTACACCCTGTACATCCGCACCCATTTTACAATTGTACAACCAGAATTGGAAATCACTCGAATAACTTTTTTGCGAAAATTTCCGAGTCAGTTCGCAACATTAATCTCGCTGGAGATTCGAATATTAAAAAATATGATCGAAAACCACGGTCGCCGGGCCGTCACGTGACAGACGCGTGACAGCTCGTAAACCGTAAGCGTTAATTTTCGTAACAAGAAACGTCGGCCGTCGCCGTGACGCGAGGATACGCATAAGTTCGCGTTTCCGCTCGGGTAATTTGTTCCCGAAGCAACATCCGACCTTCGGCTGTTTATAAATCCGCCGTAAACCTTCACCCTCGCGCCCGGCTTACTTATGTTCCGCGTCTTCCAGCTCTTCTTTCTACGGCGCGTGCTCGCCGCGAGCCGGTACTGAACTAGTACCGGACTGGTCCCGAGTTGTCCGCGAAATAATTCTGCAAGGGCTCTAAGGGAGGCTGCTAGTCACGTGTTCTAACTTCCGAGATAACGTCGCTGGGATTTCTGATGGCAGTTCATGCGACAACACTGAAACGAACACATAATAATAAAAATGATAATAATAATAATAGTAATAATAAAAATGATGATAATAATAATAATAATAATAATAATAATAATAATAATAATAATAATAACTAGTGGCAATTATTTGCTACTAATTGGTTAATAATTTATTAGTAATCAAACCGTTCAGTTTGAAAGCAATGAAAATTTCTTTTAGGCGAATTTAAATAAAATAGTATTTTATTTAGTCGTTGCGTCGACTTAAATTTTTCGAAATTGCGACACGCTTAGCTTTCCCTTACAGCCGCAGAAATTCGCGGCAACCCCGGGACACCCTCAAAGCTCGTTCCTCTTTATATTTCATCGCCACGGAATCTCGGCGTGCTCCGGCGTTCTCCTCAGTCGTCACTCTTCTCGTCCGCGCGCCTCGGAACAACGGACGCGGCCGGGGCGGGACCCCCCTTCGCCCCCCCCCCTCCCCCGCGCACCATGCGCGTGATTTGAATAATCGATAAAACATGCAACTTTTATACGCGGGCCTTTCGAGCCCGCGCGCATCGCGAATGCATCTCGCACAGGTTCCTGCCGCGACGCCGGTGACGACGCTTATGCGAGGTCAGTTACCAGCTGTCGGTAAACGCTTGGTAAACAAACGGTCGGAGACCATCGAACGCTAAAGACGCTGAAGCCGCGAGTACGGTCGGTCCGATCCTCTCCGGTCCTTTTATCTGGCTCTCGGTCAGAAGCCAACCAATTTTATCGCGCCCCCTCGGACGTTGACGAGAGAGTGAGTGCCCCTTTTCACGTTTGATGCGCGTCGTGACTTCGCGCGTCTCTTGTTTGGAAAAAAATTCCATTTGCAGGAGAGATATTATTGGTTGCTCGAGCAATTATTTATTTATTTATCGATGCTTCGAGCCGGATGGTTTACTGGGTAAATACAGGGTTGGTTTGTGTATGTAGGGGGTGGGCCACGTAACAATTAAATCTCACGATTTTTAACCATTTCGCGCTGTTGGAATGATTCGGACTCGTGGCGAATATTGTGTAGATAATTTGTTGGATATGGATGATATTTGTTTCCACTAAATGGAAATTTATTTTGGTTATCGAAGTCTAGGAACGAAATGAAATGGTGACATGTCGAAAATGAAAGTATGTAGTGCATTTAGCTTTTTACATGTAGTTATAGGTTGCAGATGTGTGAAGGCCAACTTTTTTTTTATTCAATGGAATACTATATGTTTTGTTATTATAAGCAAAAACTCTGACATAGAAATTTTTCGTAATATAATACCGATATATACAGCTGCAAAATTGATACTTAAATATAATTATATATAAATAATGTAATATATAATTATACAATATATAAATGATACAACATATAATTACATAATATATAAATGGTAGAATATATAATTACAAACTATATAAATTATATAATATATAATAACGTAATATAATTTATGAACTCCCTGAAGACTGACAAATGTACTCACAAAATTTAGAGTTCACAGGTTCGCCAGTTTTCTAAACAATTTTCAAAACTCCCATCCCTTATTTATCTCTTCTAACTCGTCCTCTTGCCAACATTAAAACTCGCCAGCAACTCGCTGTAAAAAAATGTGCCCTTCAAGTATATATCTCGGACTGAAACCTTCTGCTGATGAAGTACATATTAAAGATGATGGAATCTGATTAGTTGTAGCCGCCGCGTCGCTTGGTACTTCCATCGAGTCTAAATTACGTCTATTATCTATCGAGCGGGTTCGTTTTTACTGGCCTCGCAATTTCTTCCACGTCGACGTAGATAATTGATAAATTATTCGATTAAGTCGGCGATTTTAATCAGCGTTTCTGGTTAAATTCACGGGGCGGACGGGAACGGTGATTCTCGATCGGGGTTTCCATGCAGAATCGCCGCGCGGAACGATGCACCCTAAGCAGGTGTCAGGCTTTAATCTCTCTCTCTCTCTCTCTCTCTCTCTCTCTCTCTCTCTCTCTCTCTCTCTTCTCTCGTTCAACGACCGCGACCTTGCCGTCCTATTTCGCTCTCGTCGTTCTCGTTTTTCCTCCATTAACTTCCGAATCAACGTTGACGCCGCGTGCGGCTCGTAATCCGACGAAAGAGGCGAGGCTGCGAGGAGAGAGAGAGAGAGAGAGAGAGAGAGAGAGAGAGAGAGAGAGAGAGGAACGGAGGAGAGATCGAGCGAGCGAGAGAACGAGAGGGAACGTCCGGGTCGTTATTAAGTCCGCGGCGGAACGTTCTTATTACTAAACTCCCATAACTGCAACCGGATAACTACGCGCATTCGGAGAAGTTGAAGACGGGGTCCGAGAGCTGATTGTTGGCCGTTCGGGCTTATAAGTGTTAACCTGTTAACCCGGCCGGCCGAGTTATCTCGTTAATTGTGCTCGTCCGTGTCCCCCTTCTCCCCCCCCCCCCCCCCCCCCCCCCCTCCTCCTCCCTTTTCCCATTTTCGTTTTATGCGCCGGCAGATTTTGTAGCATAATTTAGGCCTCGCGTTACGGGCCGGATTGCTTCGAATGATTTTTATTCGCTGCCGTGGAGAGGCCGCGGCGGCTGGTTTATACGCTGCCGCGCATCGAAAATATCGTGCAACGAGGCGCAGCCACGCTCGACGGTTCTCAACTTGATACCCCGAACGATTCGATGTTCGTCGGTGCAATTTACCGAATCTTTTACCGTTCGGGTATCTCGTCGATGCGGCCGGTAATAAATCAATGGTTCGCGCGATCGAGAAGCGTATTTGGTTTTGCGTAGCTCGCGGTCGAAAGACGCGCAAACCGCATTCGATTACCGGACAGAAAATACCGACGGTCACAGATACGGCCGCATATGCGGCCACACGTACGAGTACACATGCGGGGACACACGCGTGCGAGTACACGCACGGCCGCGCGAGCGACCACACATACGGACACACGTGCGGGCACGTACGGGACGCGCGGTAGCGAACGCATCAACGCAGAACCGCCATGCGACGCGTCCACGGACGGTCGGAGTAATTGTCCACCCTCCCTGCAATCATTCCAGGCTCATAACATTTGCGCGGTCACACTGGAGCGGGCAGGTATTCCGGGGCGTCGGTGCGCCAGTGTCGCGGTGCCATCCCGACGACCCTAGAAGAAGAGAAGCTGGCTCCCGCAGGATTGGAGCCGGCCGAAACCCCTTTACTTCGCCCGGAAGCTGTTCCAGCAACAATTGTGGGCGGAGCCGGCGGAATGCCGGAATCTCTCAGCGGATTACAGCTGTTAGACCCGACGCAAACGAAAATTACCTTTGCCGAGACGCTGCAAAGAATCGGGAGCCATAAAACCACGCCCTGCTCGAAGCAGCGCGCTTGAAAAGAAAAGTCGAAACGGCGTTTTGTAGACAATTTATATAGCGCCTTTACAGAACGGACGCAAAAGGAACCAAACATCTTAATGGTTCTACAAAGTAGAAGCGAATAAGTAGGTGCGAACAAACCACGCCTTCGTGGTATATTATAATGGGAACAATAACACTGCGTCGATCAAGATATTCTACAAAGTGAGAACAAAGAATCTCTCATCAACTCTCGAGTTGTTCTCAGAGCAGTCATCTAAGAAGGAGCAACGAGATCACGCTCTCGGATCGTTTTATGGAGCAACGAAACCACTTCACAAGATATCTCACGAAGGAGCAAATAAACCACGCCCTTCGAGGCGCTTTATATAATGGGAGCCGTTGAACTACGCCCTTTGGAGCGTTCTACTAAGAAGGAGCAATAAAACCACGCCTCTCAAAGCTATCTGAGCAGATATTAGGGAAACACTGTAGCTCGGAGACGCTTAGGTGAGACAATGGCACTCGAGCAATTTTACAGAGTTACTTTAAGAAAACGACGCCTCTGAGAAAATTCTACACAGAAGATATAATTAAACCACGCCCCTCGGAGCACAATACGTAGACAAGCACCGAAGCCATGGCCTTGGTGTGCTTTACATTGGGAAAAATAAACGAGAAGGTATTTTACAGAGCAGGAGCAAAGAAGCCACGCCCAAGAGGCTACTGTATATAGCTGAAACAGTGAAATAACGTAGTTTACAGCATTTGATATGCAGAAAGCGTTGCAGTCATGCCATTGGTGCACTCTGTATATGAAAATAAATAGAAGCACTCCTTGGAGGGGACTCTAAAGAGATGATAAAATTAAACCAGAATTCTCAGATTACAATATATGGATAAAGTACTGCAGCCACGCCTTCGCTGCACTATACGTGTACAAATAAATTGAATCACGCTTTTTAGAAGACTCTGTACAGAAGATGCACTGAAACCACGCCTTTTAGAGCACAGTACATAGTCAAAGCACAGTAGCCACGCCCTCGATACACTCTACCGTCAGAAAGCAAACGAAATCACGCCTGTTAAAGAACTCTACACAGGCGATGCAATGAAACCACACCCCTCAAATCACAATATATAAACAAAGAATTGAGGTTACGTTCTCGGTGCATTGTGCATATAAAAATAAAAAAAGCCACGCCTCTTAGAGAACTCTATATAAAAAGATGCAATGAAACCACGCCCCTCAGATCACAACACATAGACAGAGCACCGAGGCCACGCCCTCGCACAGAGAAATCAGCTAAGCCACGCCCTTTGAGACTTTGTACGCGAACCAGAAATAATGGAATCTTTGAATTTCGAGAGTCCGTTCTTCCCTAGCCGCGAGGAACGGATCGCCCCCGGAGGCAGTCCGTAGTGCTCCCAGGGCAAAGATCGCTCGTCGGCTGTCCCGCTCCCTGGAAACATGGTATTTTTCTATTTTGAAGTTGTTTATCGGGGTCCACGGCGTAACATGCCGTGCAATCTGTTCGGACTAAAGAAGGGAACAGGACGGGGAATATTTGGAAGGGAAACGGGCCGGAACCGGGAGGGGGAGAGGGGGAGAGGGAGAGGAGGGGGGAGAGCAGAGGGAGCGTTTCTCTTCTAAGTGGCGCACGAAGGCAGAGACCGGGCTTCGGTCGAGATTTTCGGGAGGCACGTAAATAACGCGCATACCGGCCACCGAGAGCAAAGGTCCCGGCCACGACAGATTGACGAATCGATTTCTCTGCGGCAGAGTCGTTTCACCAGCCTCGAGACGACGGTGCTCCGTTCGTTCCCCCTCTCCCCCCCCCCCCCCCCCCCTCGTTCCTCCGCTTCTCGCCGTCTTGCTTCCAGCCGCGTCGAACGGCCGTCTGCTGGAGAAGGAAGCCGAAAATCTTTTTCGTTATCCCTCTGGAACCGGCGTGAGGGGGAGCGGGCGCGCTCGTCCACGCGCGTTGTATAAAGCGGTTCGCTCGGCGATTTATCGCGCGCGGCTCGTTGTACGACTGCGTTCGATACGACTGTTCCGACGATAATCGTAACGCCTGGCGACCGTGTTCCGGCCGGAATGTACACCGCTCTCGTAAAATTTGCCCCGCGCGCGATTCATCGCTGCGTTTTTCCACGCAATTTCGACTGAGCGGAGGAGTTCGAGCTTGACGAATTTTTGACGATGCTCGTTTCTTATTTTTCTTGTGATTATTTTATACCGAGTCTCCACATTTTCCTTGGTTGCGTATTTAATTCTAAGAGGAGGATGTCTTTAGGTTAGGAGTGTGTTGAGATTAAATAATTAAATAGTTTTGAAATTAAAATTTCTGACTGGTTAGAACGCTACCGAAAATTGCCATTTTTGGGACTGCTATTTTAGGACAAATCTTACTATTTTCACTGTTGAGGGTAATTAGAAATCTTTACCGCTTCTTTAAAGACGTTCGAACTCATAATTAATTAAAAATCGAAATCAAGGAATTATTTTAAATTTAGAAACTAAAATCAAAATGAAGAATTTTCTTAGAATTAAAAATTAAAATTAGAAAGAAAAATTAAAAATTACGAGTTACAAATTACAAATTAAAAATTACAAATCACAAATTAAAAATCACAAATTACAAATTGAGAAATAAAAATTAAAAATCACAAATTACAAATTACAAATTGAGAAATAAAAATTAAAAATCACAAATTACAAATTACAAATTGAGAAATAAAAATCACAAATTACAAATTACAAATTAAGAAATAAAAATTACAAATTAGGAAATGAAAATTACAAATTAAAGATTGAAATTGGAAATTTAAGTTAGAAATTGAAATGAAAAGCGTTGCTAAACCCGCCGCGCCCATCGCCCCCGAAAATCCCGACTCGATACGGATTCGCAAAGATCGCAGCAAAGACCTTGCGTCGTTTGGCAAGTGCGCTTAGAAAATCGTTCTAGATTTCGGTGGACACAACAGATGGTTACTTAGGCGTGCAAGACAGCGTGTGTTCGCTGGCCGCTTCGACCGAACAGTTTCAGTCGTTTGTAACGACACGCCGTGGAATAATAAAATGGTGACGTGTGTATGGGTCCGTTTAGGCAGCTCGAAGCGTTTCAATAAGCGAGAGAAAACGACGAACAGAAAGAGAGAGAGAGAGAGACAAAGAGACGAAGAGAGAAAGAGGGAGAGTCGACGGTGTGTGTGCACCGATATATATTTAGCGCGTGCGGCATTTCTCGACCCACATACTCATCGGGAGGCAGAATGTCTCGTATGCGTGGGGTCATCACGCCGTTCGCCGCGACAAAGACGCGTCTTTCTTCTCTATCCTCTCTTGCTCGTTTTCCCTCTCGGCCTGTTCGCCGCCCGTCTTCTTCCTCGTCCATCCCCGTGTTCCCCCGCACCGCCGTGTCTCCCTCGCGTTCCTCGACTTCGGCGTCGACGACTCCCGTGAAAGGGCCGCGGCGCGTTGTAACCTCGATTTTTAAGAGCTTCCATTTGCCCGATTCCTCTCTCTCTCTCTCTCTCTCTCTTCTTTTTTCCGGCCGCTTTTTTTTCGCCTCCGCCCCGGTCTCGTTCCTTCTGCGCGTCTTCCTCCGCCTCGACGAGGGACCTCTGGTCGGTAACTGAAACGTTTATGTCAGTTGTAAGTGAATTATGCAGCGGCCGGGGGTGTCGGCTACGAAGGTTATGGTTACTCGGATTTTCGGCTCGTGAGTAATAGCTCCCTCGGACCACGAGATTACTTCGCGGGCGCATCCGTGGCGCGGTGCACACCGTACGAATCAACGAGACGCCGCTTAAACTCGTTCTACAGAGACGCCGCCGGTTCATATACCTTTTCGTAGATACCTTCGCGCAGATTCATCGCTTTTCAACGATTATTTCACCGTAATTAGTCCGGAGGTTTGCATCGGTTTGTTCGAACTTACGTAACGTCGATTAATTTCTCAACGTTCTTCAACGGTCTGAATAAATAATAATAATAAAAATGAATATTGAATAGAAAATGGTCACGGTCAATTAATAATGTATGTCTCTGTTTATAACGACTGGTCCGTTAATTACGATGGATTAATCGTTTTACTTAAATTTCAAATATATTTTAACAGATATAACTCTTTCCTTAATTACATTCTATACAATTCTGTGTATAGGAGTGTATAGGTGACTCGACAGTCAAAGTATTATTACAGCTATTATAATGTAATTTGTTAACATTTTATTTTATTTTATTTATTAATTTTATTCACATATATACGAGTAAAGAAAATTCTTCGTCGCAGAGAAAGAAACGAAAAGGAAAAGAATATATAATAAAATATAATAATATAATAAGTAATATATAATTACGCAATAAATAAGATATCCTACAGTAGTACAGACAATGTCTCGCGAGCTAAAAATACCCGGCGCGCAATTCCGCAGGAAAATATTGAAAATTACCCAACGCGCGCGGAGAAAAACGATCGAGATCGAAGCGGCGTGCAAGCTTCCGAATAATCGCCGTTAAATTCGTTCTATTACCAGTTTATAGTTTCCCCGTCGTTTCTTCGTTTTTTTTTCTCTTTTCCCGGATAATCGCGCTTCCTTGTACAAAGAACGATAATCCGACCGCAGGAAAAAAAGGTCCCCGTATCTCGGCGGGGAGTTATCGTTGAAACCAGTTTATGCCGAATTAATGCGTTTCATACGTTTCGCGCGTAAACGGGGCACGGCTCTTTTAATGCGAGCTAATTGCGAGATAGTTCGCATAAACTCGGCCGGCACGGGATCGTAAAGCTCCTCGGTTGGGAACGAGTTCGCCGCGGTGAACACAGACACCGGGAGCTGCTCCGTCGGCCGAAGTCGGGGATCGTACCGCGATCCGTCGAACACGTCGATGCGTATAGATTTTACGCGTTTACGGCGAACTCTGATTGTTACGATTTAACCCTTTGCACTCGAGTGGCGACTCCGCGGCGCCATTAAAATTCTTGCGACACGTTTCAAAATTATTCTTATAGATATCACCGGAGCTTGGATTGGAAAATTTGTTGAAAGGGTAATTGTTCTATGGGTCGCGTGACTCGATTTCATATGCATAGAGTGAATTTTGTTATAAAGGGTGTTCCAAAATTCACGCAAGATTCGAATTTTGCGCCATTTGTGCGGTAAAGTGTTGCCAACCAAAAAAAAAAATACAGAATGACAGCTGACAGTTCAGGGTTATTCAAGATGGAGCACTACACAAAATACTATATAAATCAATAAAAAATTTACTTTTAATTATAAATCTGTGTTTTCTATCAAAATTACTTCTTGCGAGAATTTTGGGACACCCTTTATAAAATGGAAGCGCTGGAAGCGAGAAAAATTCCTTTTACCTTGTCCAAAATAAAAATTATCCATTCATGATTAAAACGAACCTCTCACAGATCAATTAAACAAACATAGAAGGTGATCGAAGATAATAGAAGATAATCGACCCTGCGCATCCTTCCAGCGAAAGAACAAATCTACCGAGTGCATCAGAGCAGAGCTCGATAACCCGTCTACTTATCTCGCCGAAAACAAGTGTCCCATTCGAGACAGCGACCCTCTCCATTCTACCGTTCGCCTCTCCCGAGTATCCACGAAGGTCAAGTTTCCCCACTCGAGTAGAAACCAGCCTCAAGATCATTCGTAAACGGGTTCAACGACCCGCCGAGCAACAATGCAATCCACTCCTGCCGGTGGCCACATTGTGAGAAAGAAAAGCGCCCCGACGGGCAAGATAAAGCAGAGAATCAAGGGGGGGTCCTTTCCCGCGTTGCCGGGCAAGCAAAGCGTCTCGAATCCCCCCTATTGCCTGACTTCTTGCAAAGTTCGCCGGGCCTCCCGGAAGAAATCCGAGGAAATCCTCGAGAGGAGCCAGCGAACGGGTGGCAGCGCGCGTCGGTCCACTCCGTTTTCCCTATCGGTCAGCGGCGGGTTCAAAGAACGCCCTCGCCGTGAAAGCCGGTTTCGCGGACGACGATCGCCGTGGCGGTTCGACGACGGTTCGGCAGCGGTTCGGAACGGTTCGGGGCGGTTCGGGGCGGTTCGGAGCGTGTCGCATAAATTTCCAGCGTTTCTTCGCGCGTTCACGAGGTTTCGCACTCGAGAAAAGAGTGTAACCGTGACTCATTGCCGCGGGGAGGGGGGAAACTCGGCCGGTTAAATCAATGCGCCGGTATCGGCGCATTATCGTTCCTCCTCCGAGCGAGAGAGCCCCCCTTCGATTCGTTTCGTGCATCTGTGCGTGACCGTGTCTCGCTCCGTTCCGCCGCGCCGCTCCCCCCCTCCCTCCCCCTCGGGGGGCCGCGTGCGCGGAAATCGATGGGATCGTTGAAAGTTTAGCGCCGCGGTACGGATTCTATGCAAAGACGCGCGCGACACTGCTTTCGCAGCCGGCCGACCGGCAAAGTAACAAGATTAATGAAAGCGAAACATACCGATACGTCAGACGGACACGTTTCTTACCCCGTTTCCGCGTGTTCCGACCGTAACCGCGCCGCTGGCTTCCATCGTCGAGCCACCTTCCCCGAGCGGTGCCCGTGTCAACAAAATCTTTGTTTGCTCCCCTCATTTTTCTCAGATTTATAGCGCGGAGCGAAAGCGAGTCTTTTAAAATAGCGTAACTTTTTTAATAATAGAACTACTGAACTCTTTGATAATAGGAATATTGAACAGAACCATTTCTGAATATAAAGCAGTGACTAGATTGTCAAATATTGGTATAGTATCTGTATAATATATCTGGACAAACAAATTTGTACAGTCTGTTGTATGCTTAAATATAAAATGACTATACTGAAAGATCTTGTGGAAATATCAGAAATATCAGAAATTGTAGGAGACGTAATTAAAAATCAGTTTGGAAATAATTTTCTAAGTTCGATTTAATTTGATCTAAATCTGATCTGAATTTTTCTACAAATATTAGAAACACTAGTTTACTATACAATAACAGAAATACCATCTTTAAATTTTACTACAACTTAGAATAAAAATAATATAACAAAACCACTGTCCTTCACATTTTAATCTAACCCCATACCAAAAATTTGAAAAACGCACTTGCTGTACAGTGTACGCTTTAGACACAGCCTATGCTCCAACAGCACAAAAGCACGAGTCCTAGAAATACATATTCATCTTGCCTCGGCTCGACAAGAAAATGATCGCAGGATGATTTGCAGTCCCTGGCGCCATGTCCACGTGTCGATAATTTCGCTCGGCTAATGACGATAATAAACAACGGTACTTCGAAATTCTCCAAACGGTTACGCTCGTTCTTGCGTACGAGCGACTCGTTATGGTCGTAAATCCATTAGATCCACGGTCTAATCGATTATTCTAAGACAAGTTAACAGCCATTGTTTCGAGGCGATTGAACATAGTTTTAAATTCAAATTGCGCGTCTTCCGATTCGTTCGATAAAAATGGATTTTAGAAGCTCTCGGTACGTATAATCGCATGATCGAGTTAAAATCCGGTCGAATCGAGACTAAATCGTAAGACGTGATTAATTGTAATTAACTTTTGAATTTTATCAAATTTCACGGACGATTTTACCGGGCCGCGATTCCCGCGACGTTTTAAAGTCGAGTTAACCCCTTTGACGAGTCCGACTCGCGATGGAAATTACCGGTAATAAATTATTAACCCTTTGCACTCGAACGGTGACTCTGAGGCACCACTGAAATTGTTATATAACGTTCCAAGATAATTTTTATACCTTATCGTCAAATTTTATATCATTATATTTAACGATTTATAATCGTCAAAGGTTATATATTGAAAGTTATATTAAATAGTGAGACTATCGTAAGAAGAAATTTATAAAAAATAAAATACTACATAATAAAATACTATATAAGAAATAAAAATACTATAAGCCGGAAAAGTTATTATTTTACAGTGAAAATTGTTTCGAGCGCAAAGCGCAATTTTACTTAAAATTGAAATAAAATTCTAATCTCTTCTTATTAATACTTAAATATCCGAGTAAATTCCGACACGGAATAAATATGTTAATGTTCTGTCCCTTCCAAGAAATGATGTCAAGTAAAAAATTCGTAATCGCGGTAACCGCGAAGAAAATGGCAAGGGTTTAAATTCGTGGCTTCGTCCGACTCGCGAGACAGAGATCGCGCATCCAGCGCGAAGAACGTACCGAAACCGATCGTATATTACTCATGACGAGGTGCTCAATGGCGTAGCCGTGGCTCCGCGCCGGTAATTAAACGCGCGTATAAATTTTCAGCGGCAAGAATTTATAGCGTTCGGTTCGCTAGCAACATTTCTCGGTCGAGCTTCGCTCCCCGGCTCGAAAATATTAGCGGGTTCGAAAATAACCCGAGGATGTGACACGCGAGTCGCCGTTATGCAACATTGTGGGCATATTATGCGTTCAGTATGTTCAATTGTTGCGTAACGGCGCGGGAACGTAACGACAATGACGGTTCGAGAATAAGCGAGTTCCTTTTAACGAAAAAGCGCGCGTGGCTTTCGATCACTTCGACGGACGCCGCCGATAATTGCGAGAATTTTTAACTCCTTGAGACCGCGTTGCGCAGATCAACGGCGCGTGGCGCCGTCGAAGCTACGAGTTTCTCGCTCGCGCAGCCAGATGATCCGCGCTCGACGCATCGCTCTTTCGCGGCGCGGATAAGGATTCTAAGCGTTCCGAGAAATAACAAGACACTGAGAGAAATAAGGAGATAGCCCCGGGGGAAGGGTCGAATCTCTCGGGGGCAGCGGTAACGAGGGTCCCCGCGAGCTCTCTCTCGCGTCTTTTCGCGGCCGGGCCGCTCATTACATCGCGGTATCGCTAATTGCGGGCACGTATCGTTCGTCTCCGATCTCGCGAACGCTGTCCATCGGCCGGGGAGTAGAGGGGAGGGGGGAAGAGGGGGGGTTGCGCGACGCAGAGGTTCGGAGAAGCGTCGGGACGTGAAACGTGCGTGCGCGAACCGGCGCGAGGGCACGCTTCATAAATTCATGGCCACGGTTCCGGCGCGGCAGCGGCGGCGGTGGCGGTGCGCGCGCGCGCGGTGCTCGAGAGCGGCTCCTTTAATTGGTTTCCTACGCATCTGGGCTTGTAGTCGCCGGCAATAAACCGGTATCAAAGATTTATCGGCGGATCGGGCCGAGCCCGTGGCGATTACGGCCCGAAGCCGCGCTGCCCGCGCGATCCTCCTCGCGGGGGACTCGACCGATTCTCGCGACGACCGCGCGGGCCGCGCGGTGGCTTGAAAAATTTAAAGGACTTTTAACGGAAACGTCAATTATTCCTAATCGATTGTTATTCGATTTGTGTTGCTTTAGATACGGTTTATAGACTTCGGATATAAATAGTTTAGTTGTCGCGGATATTTAAAGACGAGTGTTTTGAGAGAAGAGTATATTCTATCCGAAGGAATTTCTTTGTTCTTCGAGATTTCTTGCTCATTGTGTTTCAGATTTTTCCGCAGTTTTATTTATATTGTAAAGATCGTGTCTTTCTAATAAGAAGTCATATATATTTAGCTTGTTATAACAAGCCATTTATAATTGTATGGTGAATTCATTACAATTTGGTTTATCGAGTAAATTTAGGTTAAATAATTTTGACTAAATTATTTTTAGGTTTGTTTGATTTTAAATTGAAAATATTATTTGAATAAAATTTCCAATTAAAAATCAAATTTAAATGAAATTTTCAATTTAAAATCAAATAAACCTAATATAATTGTATGGTTACACAGTTGCATATTCTCCTTAAATTATTTACATCTTCGTTTCTTTAAATTCTGTCGATTTTCGAAGACAATTTTTATTCATCGACTCAACGAACGACCGTTCGATCTTCCTTCGACGGGAAGCTCCCGGCCGCGAATCGCGTAATTCGCGGTCGGTCCCCGTAAATCATGTTAAATGGAGCGATCGCGGGACGCCCGCGGCTCTCCGCTCGGATCTCGCGCGCATTGTTTCGCGCGTTTCGCTCGAATCGACGAACGGCGGCGGCGGCGGCGGCGGCGGCGGCGGCACGCGTGGCCTGCTCTCGCGGCCGCTTCTAAGTACACCCCATTAATTCCAAATGAAATGTAATATTTGTAATCCCGCGGGCCGTGGATCGACCACTCTTCCTCTCTCTCTCTCCTTCCTTCTTCTCTCCCTTTCTCTCTCTCTCTCTCTCTCTTGTTCACTTTTCTCGGTGCTTCCCCACGTAATCGGCCACCATTCTGCGGTTAATTGATTCTTCGCGTTCCGCCTCTGCCATCGATAACGCTAATAGCGATGTTAATGATGTCTTTATCGACGTCCAGCGCCCCGGAAGTTACAGTTATTATACCGAGTATTCCGATACGTATCCGAGCATATGGAAACTTAATATCGTTTCCAACGCTTTGGTCGGAACCTTAAAAGTTTCGGAAAATTAATGCGACTTGGTTTCGTCGAATTAAAATTAATAGCTTTGGTTTCTGTAACGATTCTTACCTTTTGCGGAACCTAATTAAGTTAGGGAGACAATACGTCGGGGAGAAAATTGATTTTTAAGTAATTCCGTCGCATTAAGTGTTAAATAATGATAATATAGTAACTTTATTTAGCGATATAGTAGAACTCGTCGAAATGACGTGTCACTAAACTTTTTTTTATTTACGATTACCATATCGCGAATAAATTTGCGTTGCATTTGCAAGTTATTTATCCAATAAAAATCTCACTTGAGCCAAATATAATACTCGCTATAATTAATAATATAAAATAGTTATATATATTACTATATTATTTAGATTATTACATAATTTATATTATTACATAATTTATATCATTACATAATTTATATCATTACGTAATTTATATCATTATATTCTATATCATAATATTTTGTATAACAATAAAATAAAACAGCCGTCTTCAGTGCTTTCACCTGGTTTAAAAATCCAAATACTTCGCGCGCTCGTTCGTCGAAAAAAAGTTCTGAAAAGTCGCTGATAATTCAACGTCCTAAAGCTAGGCACCCGTTAATAGAAAAATCGATATCAATTTGTACAGAGCCACGGACGCGCGCGGGTGATGCATAAAATTGCAGGGCGACGCGACTGCCGCAACCCGTTCCTCGGCTTCGAGGCGACGGGCTAATAGCGGCTATCCGCCGGTAAATAAATAAACCGAAAGGTCTCGGGGTATCGTCGCTCGATACGCGTCATAAAGGCCCTCGAACCGGGCGGCGATCCGCGGGGCCCCGCAAGGAAAACTGCGACAACGCGCGGCGCGCCCGGTTAGCGCGACACATCCTACACGGCAAAGGCGAGGAGACAGACGCGCCGCGGCGAGGCCACCGGTAATCCTTTCCCGCGATAAATACAATTACCTTCCCAGAATCGCGGGACGCGGGAAAGCGCGAGAGAGCGACGTCGCCCCGCGACAGACTCGACTCGAAGGAT
>NC_135781.1:4204027-4237379 GCF_028453695.1 Augochlora pura
CGCCGCGAACGTGGGCGAGAGGAATGCCTCGCATTCTCGGATAAATAATAGCCCCGCGTCACGATCGCTTCTTTTCCGTTCGCCTCGAAATTAATTCCGCATTTTTGCTAACGGCGACGCAGCGCGCGGTTTGACGGCTCGACCTGCGTTTAGCTACGAAATTCAATGCTTCCGGAACACTTTTAAGTTATGATTCATTTGGAAGTATTATGTCAGTGACACAGAATTAATATTATTATTATTAGTAGCATAATGCATTTGAGTAAGGCAAATGTGCTCGAAGAGAAGTTTCAAAAATTGGATTGGATCACCGTTTCATAGCTCGTACTTCTGTATTTTTGAAAATTAATTGCTGTTGTACTTTATTTATTTTCTATGTGGAATGTATAATAATTAGTACAATATAGTCATACAAGATCAAAGAATTTTTAGTTATTCGTATTTTAATCACCTCTCTATCTATCCAACGATTTTGAATTTCAATAAATTTCAGAACATTAGTCACCAATAGCACAGTATTATAATATTTTTATATTTTTAATATTTCCAAAAAATAGACCTCAGCCACTTTCAAAATCCACCATTCACGCTCTAATTAAAATTACCAAGTCATATTAAAAATTATTACAAACCAACACACTAAATAATTAAAACCTTAACGTAAGAAACCCACCCCCAAAAATTAAGTCATTAAAAATCAGTTTCTTTAGACGATCGAAATATCATACTCTCTGCACCGATGATAAATCGATCCGCGGTCGAGCATCGGTTGTTTTTTTCGTCCACGCAAAAACGACACGAAGCACCGCACGTTCGACTAGCCGGATAATTATGTAACGACTCGATACAATAACGATTAATATTCATTATTCGCCGCGGCTAACATTATCTGGCGCAGCGGCGCACTCGTCACGTAAAGTCGCCTGGCTCTGCATTCGAATTACGTGCCTCCGGACACTTTATATTCGATGAATCGCCGTTTCTTCGTTCCCTGGTAATACTGTAGGGAAACAGGGTGCCCGAAGGGTAGATCCTCTCGCAGCTGTCTCGCAACAAGAACACGCGCATCGGTCTAGCAATAATCGAGTATAGCGCAGAAAATTTTCCCACATTTTTCTGCGGCCGTTTCGTGTCTAAAAACGCTGCGAAAATACTCTCTCTTCATAACTTTCTCGGTTGAACCTTTATTAACTTCTTTATTTGATGTTTTGTCGAAAACTTTTCTGTTGTACGTGTTCGCTCTTTTATTGCTTCCAATCGAGCTATCTGTTTCGTTTTACTGCTACGAACTAGGTAATCGGGAGGTGGTTTTATAGCTGGGGGGGGTCAACGATGACCCGTAGACCGTAATTTAAAAGTCTATAAATCCTTTCCTGAAGAGGTTCAACGAAGCATTTGAAGTTATAAACTTTAAGCTTTTGCAGCGAATTTCGTGGCCATATTTTTGCTCTATTATTGTTGTTAAATTGTGCTTTGTAATAAATTTATTAATCAGTCAAAGTTCTTTTCACTGTAAAAGTCGAACAATAATTTTTAAAGATGAACATTTCGTTCGATTATTCTTATTTTCTGTGAATTTTCTATGAATCTGTGAACAACCAAATAAATGTAAAAATTACAGAAGAACTTATCCTTAAATTCTTTACAATTTCTTAATATTCTTCGAGCAAGAAAGAAAATGTTGATCGAGAAACGCCGATTTTTTAAATCGAACCTCCCACATTACTTTTGCTATAAACGATTGATCTATAGAAAAATAAATTCTAAATATGAGAAAAATAAACTCTATTAGACAGTGGAATGCTTCGAAAAGCGCGGAATTCCAATTTTCAAATGATTCCATTGATCGCAACCCGGTTCTCGACTCGCCTGGCAAAGTGGTTTCCCGTATTGCTTCGAAATCCGGGCGTCAGATGTCGGCGCGGTAACAGGTGCGCTCGACCAATCGGGAGGCTCGGCTTCCCCCCCTGCCGCCAGGCCGATTGGCGCTCCGGCGGTGTCACGAACGGCGATCGCAATATGGCTTCCGCCACCGCCAGCAAGTGAGAGTACCTCCGAAGGTGACATCGAAACATGGCGGTGTATTTAAGGGTGCGCGAGGCGTCGCGCGGCTGATTAGTCGTGTCGTTTGTTAATAGTTCGTCGGGCGTCGGTGTACGGTGCGTTCGCGGAACGGTGCATGCCCGGAGCTAAGCAAAACAATCGTGCGACCTAGAGGGGGGACAGTGTTCGGTGTGATCGAAGTGAGACGGAGCGCACGCACTGGCCACGCGTTGGACAAGGACGTCGCTACGTGCCTCGTATAGACCGCGAGAGAGGAGCCTCTCTCGGACTTGGTGCTCGTCGGCAGTCGACAGTTTCCTCCGCGGATTCGTGACACGAAAGTGTATCGTTGGTCCGCGGCGGGTTTCGGTATCGGCGGACTCTCGTAACGATCGGTTCGTCGTAGGAATCGGTCGGAAGGCCGGCAGGAAAACCGTAGTAAAATCGGTGATCGGCGCGTCGCGCGGTCCGCTCGTGTACACACGCCGAGGAGGAGCGTGGGGCCCCGTCGGTGTGCGAAGTTACGTTCCGTGCACGTTTCCTTCTCTGTTGAACGGCGCGTGTGCGTGTGTATACGTTCTCCCCTGTCAGTGTGTGTCCCGCCGCACGGCGCTCGTCGAGTGTGGTACGTGCGCGAGTATCCGCGTCTCTCGTGTCGGGAATCGGAGTAGGACGGACGGACGGTGAGCCAGGCGGGCAAGAATGAGAAAAAGAGTACAGCGGCACACGGGGTGTGTGGATCGACGAGCACGACGACGTAACGGCGAGAACAGGAGGCGAAACAGCGAGCGAGAGAGCGAGTGAGCCAGCGCGACGTTGCCAGAGTTTTCCTCCTCGCGTTCCGTACCGTCGCGCCGAGCCGTGCCGCGCCGCGCGCGTACGTACAGCACGTCCCTTCGCGGCTACCGCACGGGACAGACAGAGACGGTGCGCGCGATGTGACTAGTGCGAGACAGAGATAACGCGTACGGTTCTCTATAGCCACCACGGTGCCAGTTAGACAGAGAGAACGGATCCGGGGAACGGTAAACGGAGATACACGAGCGAAAACGAACTAGAGAGAATTTTCACTGGCGCCGATTCGGGATCCGTTGATTTCGAGCGCGCCGCGTGCCCTTTGGACGGCGATTCGTCGATGCCATGAGACGACCCCCGATGACGTACGAGGGGGACACGTGACACGTCGAGTTTGGCCGATCGACAAGCCATGAAGAAGCCACCACGGTGAGTGTTTTCCCTCGGATTTCATCGCCTGCCGCGACTTTCTTTCTTCATTTTTTCTATTTCGACGTTCGATTTCCAGCGGACAATGGTCGCCGGCACTCGGTCTTGTTTATTTGAATAAGCGCGGGATTCTTTAAATCCTTTTATCTCGCGCGGCCAGATGGTGGTAGGTACTCAACTCCTCGCAGTTTGAGGTCGCCTCTGCTCTCCGCAACTTCTTGTTTTTTCCTAGATGGGGGTGCGAGCTGAGGAAACAATTACGGTACATGGGTTTCTATGTCGAAAAATTTCGCCGATCGTTTCCCCGCGATATTATCCGATGGAATTTTCCACAATCGGACTCGATTATCTTCAACTTTTCGCTGGAAAATATTCTCTACGTAGCAGCAACGTTGCTTACAACGTTCGTCCGAGAACTGTATGAAATTGTTGTTCTGTTTGTTACGCTTGATTTGTTCGCATACTTTACGGTACACTTTGGAGAGCCTTGGCGTTGGATTAAAAGGCTAGGGGGTTTATGCTCGTTCGCATTTTGTTATGGAGTAACACGAGTTATGACTGTCTAAACGTTTCGCGTTGGTTTAAAGGCCAATTATTCCCGTTGCGCCTTTTATCCACGCGATTCGTTTACACGTTTGCGGTATATTTCAATCGAAAACCTTGGGAGTACTTTTATGTCGTTTTCTAGTACATCTATTACATTTGTTTCAGAGATTGTCTTACAGAATTTTTTAATTAAGAGCCTCGCTATTACATAGCAAAGCAGGATTAACATTTCAACATTATTATTACACTAGGTTTACCGGAAAATTCTGTCTGTTCTTAAAAAGAAAGAAAACGATAAATTGATGTATGCGCCTAACATTTATTGTATTATTATAATGATTTAATATAATCATAACTTATGAAAACTTAACATTGAGCTAAATGTTTACGGTCGAAAAGCGTTAACATTAATGATTAAAGAAGCAAGAATGATGCATTTAACATTTATTTCGGCGCAATATAAACTGTTTTGAAATACGTTTACCACATTGGACGTATCGATTATTATTCGATAGCACGGTTGAGTCAGAAGCCTCGCGATGAAATTGCAAGTCGTAGGGTCAATACGTCTTGGCGCAGTTCGATAGGGAATATTTTGTTGTCGGGTCCGTGGAATCGTGCTACGCGGAGGGGTAAACGCTGTGTGTAGGGTTTGTCGGTCGGTCGCAGGGGTTGCGCTCTGTGTCTATAAATCGGGTGTCGGCGAACTGTGCGGCAGCCGGAGAGGGGGGAATTTTGACTCGGGGCTACGTCACTGAATGCAGAAACGGGTACACGCGGGCGGTGGTGGAATGACGCGATTATGGGGGGATGAGTCAGAAGATTGACGCCTTGTTTATCGATCTTGACGCTCGCCGGGATGCTTTCTCGCCGTATCGATATTCCGGTCGAGCATTGTGTCATCGGGGGGCGCGCGCGCGCGCGTCGATATCGGCAATTATGTTAATCCTTCCCGGTCGTGGAATTTCGCGGACGCGTCTACGCACGTGTAGCCGCCGGCGTTTGTTTACAACGGGGGCGCGCGCGGCACGGCAATTTCGTTTTATCTGGTAAAACTGGCTAGACACACCACCGTACGGAAGTACGGCCGATAGCGTTCGCAACCGCGAAGACACCGGCGGCTACACAATGGTTCCGGGGTCCCCGATAACGCGGAGAGAACGTTTCGTCGAATCGTTTACGTAATCGCCGTTTGTTGCTTATCGGCTGCGCGCGGCGGTGCCGTGGCGAGCGCGTTGATAAATTCACGAACGGCCGGCGGGGGGGTTCCCTCCGTCGCTCGACTGTCCGTCAACCTACGAGATGTCTATTTTTAGCGGTGCATCTACGAGTCCTACTTAATTATCTGCTCGTTATCGCTGTAAATCATGCGAGACCGAACGTAGCGACGCGCGTTTCGCGTTCTGTCATTGTCCAGTGCTCCACATCCTTGATAGCGAAACTTTTTGCCTCGGCCGGCCCGCCATTAACGCGAGCTCCCTGAAACTCTGATTGGATCCGGAAACGAATGTCCTCGTTATTTGCGGCCGCTCGATGGAAATCGTTCCAGCGCAACGTTTGTTAGAGCTCCTCGAGGCTGTTAGCAAACCCTGAGCAAACCTTCGAGTGCCACGACAGGACGGAGGATTGTGTATGGAGGTTGTCTTCGGATCCTTCGAGCTCGAGTATCCCTTCGGGAGAATCCTTCTCGGGTCCTTGGACGCTGTTCCAAGGATCTTCCAGGTCCCTGAAGGATCGCCGTAGGTTCTGTTTAGGATCTAGTCCCACCTGGTCACTGATTCAAGGTTATTTTAGCGAAAGTGTTCTCGCGCGGTCCGGAGGACTTTCGGCAAACTTTTCGAACGCAATTCGTGATTTCGGGAGAGGCTTGGAGCACGTCCAAGGTCGAATCTCGCCAGATTCCAATCGTTTTGTTACAATATATTCTTGAAGCAAGAATTTCATATAAAAATATCTAGCAAGAATTTCATATAAAAATATCTAGCAAGAATTTCATATAAAAATATCTGGCAAGAATATTATTATAAAAATATCTGGCAAGAATATTGTTATAATATTAAGGATTATAAAAGAAAAATGGCAAACGGTTATCTTGACTCCATCGTTACTAAATAATAATAACAATGACTGCCCCCTAAACACGCCGAGGTATATAATGCTTGTCGAAAGGGTTCGCCATCCAATCCTCGATTTTCCCGTTTGTCGATGGTAGTAGAATCGGTTTTCCCGGTGACTAAGCCCGAACGCGATTGCGCGACGCGCGCGACGGGGTCGGCCGATCGGCAACAATAACCGGGTTGTTTTATGGATCCCGTTGGATTTGAAAGTCGTATCCGCGAAGAATTATTGATGTCGGAGGGACGATCGCGCGCATTCTTCGTGCTCGCCAAGAGGCGAGCGAGGCTGGCCGATCGAAATCGTGGAAAGTTGATGCTCACCGACGGACACGCCGGGGTCGCAATTATTCTTATAGTACACACACCGTTCCTGTTCCCTCGGCGATCTCCGGACCTCGCGCACGACGACGTTCCATGGAGAGTCGCGGTCGGCTCGCCGCTACCTACGATCGGTGGCTCGCCATAGGTTCCCCGGGTTTCCCCGAAGCGTGTGCTCCCCGGGGCCGGCCGTTAACGAGCCTCTCTAATTAGGATCTTAAACAGCGGAACCATTTGTCCCCGGCCGTGTCTCGCTTGACACCGCGATCACGTAGAGCCCATGATACGACGACCGTCGTCGGCCGATTCCGAATCAATTATTACTTGTTAGTCCCGAGACTTCGGGCGTACGTGCCGCCGTCGCGGCTGCGAGCACTTTTTCTCGCGGTCCCGTTCGGCCGACGCTCGAACAAGGCAATTAGAAATTTCAATTGCCCTTGCCGGGGCGGATCGCGCCGCCGGTGTTCGCAGGAGAATAAGCCACGCGGGGAGTGGGGATAAACGACGCATGCGTTGATAGCACCTCGAAGCGGCGTGGCGCGTTTTGGCACGCTCGACGGGAAGCGGTGCGGAATGTAAACAGAACGATCACGTGATCGGCGCTGTGGTTTTCAGCCGGATGGTTGTTAGACTGCGATGCTCGGGGATTTAAATTTGATATCGTATACTTTATACATCATATTTTATATTGTTATTGAGAGTTTTTTTTTTAGACATTTACAATAAGTAAATGGAAAATCGAACAGAGGTTAATCAGTGTTCCCTTCTCCTCACAGAAAAATATTAAAATTTTCAAAAGATTTCTTTTCACAAGCAACGCCGGTCACTTCAATTTTTCAAACGTTGACACATATACCTAGTCGGTAATATTCTAGCCGGCGTCGAGACGAGTTCAACGATCCAGCCCGCGATAAATTTCGCACGGCCGTTTAGAATAATATCGGTCGCGGAGAGCGAATCCCCGTTTGTCTCTGGTTCGCGGCGGCGTTTCGGCGGGAAAATTTCGAATCCGGCGGGCGATTTGAAAAATGCAGCGAGCCCAGGAGCGGTCGGCTACGATGATTTCGCGGGTGTGTACCTACAGAGCGCGGCGAGTCCCGGGCACCGATCTAAAACGCTGGCATACCACCGGAACAGTTGAAGTATGCGGCAAATGCCTAGCGGGCCGGCGCGCGGCGCAGGGGACATAAAGTATGCAGAAAACGAGCACCGTTCCGCGCTTGATTTTATTGCTTATTCACCCCGTGAGCGCCTGCGAGCGGGCGTATAGATGCTATACCACCGGAGAGAGGAGAGGAGAGGAACCGGGCAGGTTCTCGTACGTGTTTAGAGTCGATCCGGCTTCTGCTATCTGGCCGAGACACACGGCGGCCTCTCTCTCTCTCTCTCTCTCTCTCGCTCTCGCTCTCGCTCTCTCGCGTCCATAAAATCCCACGTCCCATTATCGCAAATTCTGTTCTATCGAGGCCGCGATCTAATTCAATCCCCGTGGATCCCCGAAGGCGACATTGTAACTCTTTCTCTCGTACCGTCTCGCGCTCGCGCTCGCGCGCGCGCGATTTGCCCTTATCCTTCCTCGTCCCTCTGTTTCGAAGCGTGCTGAGTCTAATTTCATGGCCGGCTGTTCGCGGCTCCTTCGCGCGCGATTAAATCACCGGGCCGGATAAAGAGAGCCCCGAGATGATGCAGAATTTAAGGGACGGTTAGAGGATCGTTAGCGCCGCGTAATTTACGACCGGGAGACCGGCCAGCTGATAATTCTACCGCGGGGGAGGACCGGCTACAACTTCGAGATTGCATCCTTTAAAGATGGATCTGCCAGCAACCGCCGGCGACGCGACTCGCTTAAACTCGCTTTCAATAAGCCGCGTTCGCGTTTCCCGACTCCGCGATTAAACGGCTCCTTGACGACGTTACGGTTTTCATCTCGGAGATTCTTTTTCGCAAGTTCTGCCGGTTTCTTGGAGAGATCGCGTTCGAAGGGAAACCGCTGTTTATTCGACGCTCGAGTTGCTTAATTAGTTGTTCAAATTGGTCTTCGGAGAGCTTGTTTGATTTATTCGGTGAGAGTCAGGTGCGTTTGTCATGTAGATGACTGTGTAAATGAGTAATTGGCTGTGGTAGGTACAAGACAAGAAAACTGAGATCCTTTAGATTTTACAAGTTTTAACCTCAATTTTATAAGTCCGAATGTGGCGTGAAAATTCGACGCTTATATTTTCGATTTAGTTTATTTTTCAATTTTACTTTGCAATTCTATTTTTCAATTTTATTTCTCAATTTTATTTTTCGATTACACGATATAGTAAAGGAATTCTTCCCTTCCTTCTACATCTATTTAAATATATACCGTAGAAATCAAAGTAAAAATAGTGTCCGAATACTTTTGGGACTTACTGTACGAAAGGAATTCGTATAACAAAGTCTGCTACCATTACAGAGCACCGCAGCGTTCCGCAATACCGGAGATTCGAACAGTCACCGTTTCCCTCTAATAAACGAATTAAGGAAAGGCCCTCGCGCCCGAGTTGGCGCAGTAGGTGAACAGAAATTTCGGTCGGTAATTATTCGGACCTCGAGGGTGCACAAGAAGCCGTCGACGGAGAGGAGGGTTGGCCATAGTCGTCTCCGGTTATCCTGGACGCTCGTTCGACTATAGACAGCTCGAGCCACGAAAGGGTTAATGCGACGAGAGATTCCGGATCATTGACTATTCCATTATGCCGGGGCTGGAGCTCGAGCGGAATCGAGTGGTCCCCCATGGCCACTGTCCGACTCTCTCTCTCTCCCTCTCTCTCTCTCTCTCTCTCTCTCTCTCTCTCTCTCATCCCCCGTCGCAATGTTTGGCCGGCTCTCCCCGGTATCATCCAGCCGACATCTCGTCGTCGCCGAAATCCGCGCGCGCTCGCCCGACCGTCCACGGAAAAGCGGAAAAGGAAGCTGCCTTCGCCGGCTCCGTCGCAGCTAATTGAAAATCTTCAAAGTAGGGGTTAGGATACCTGTTGGAAGAGAGCCGGCCTTGGCTCGGACCTATGCACCGTAATACTTTGTACCTCTCTGGCTCGGACTCGCCGCAATAAACGCGAGTCCTTTTTAACAAAACTGAAACCGCCCCGACGCTCTCTCTCTCTCTTTCTCTCTCTTTCTCTCTCCGGCTCGGCGGAATTGCTTTCGGCAGGGAAGCGAAACCGCCGGGCTGCTACGGACTCCGAGGTTTTGTTTGAATTGCTGGGTTTTTGACTTCTCTCTCGACCGGGCTCCGCAAAGTTGACGCACCCCCCGCACAAGATTCTGCCAGGATTTAATAGTCGAAACAGCTTTCTTTTTTAGAGTAGAGATTTCGGTACGGACGCCGTCTTCTCGCAGAGCATTTTCGATGATTGAGCACTTTGTTATAAGGTATACAAATTGCGGTTATTTTATTCTTATATTATTCTTATATCTTTTTGTGATTTTGTAACTAATAATTGGACTGTCTGATTCTTAGTAGAACAGTTTTCACAGATACATTGAAAATTTATTAATTAAAATTACAAAGTCGGCTTTTATGTAAAATAAAAATGACTCGAATTAATTATAAAATCTACAACTCAAGTGACAGTATCATTTCTCTTTTAAAAATCATAATGTATTTGAAATAATAATATATAGTCTTTTGATGTCTTTTCTAATCTGCAATACGGTTATAAGTCGTCTCAAATATGCTCGAATAGATTTCGGAAAATTTCCGAACTTTAGCGCAGACTGAGAAAATTTAGCGCAATTGAGAAAATTTAACATAATTGAGAAAATTAGTTGCTGACGAAAGCAGTACGATAAACACGGATCGATGCACGCAAAGCATCGGAAGCTATTGTACTAATTCGTCAATGACGTCATCTCTTATCTACGGGCTTCTCCGTCTCTATGGACACAGGCAGATAGCACATTTAATTACTACAATTATTAGCATTCGCTACTTTACCTTTACGCGCCAGAGAGACCGTGGTGTTTCGTCATCTGTATCGAAGCGTATCCTCCGATAATCTTTAGTTTACGTTCTAATTTATCTAGGAATTTTCGCTCTTCCTATCGCGCGACATCTGCGACACGTAATCCTCTGTTATCTCCGTCAGTTCACTGGAATGACGCAAACCAAGTTCGACGGCAATTTGATTTCGACATTGCTTCGTCACATCGCCACAATGCGCTCCGCAAAGGATATATTCGCGGTCGTGGAAAACAATGGAGGACCTAATAAAACATTCGGTTTTCTCTGTAATTAATTCATTTCTAATTTATCCTCAATTTGTGAATAACTACAAAATTTGTAAGGTACAGTGATACTAGAAAATTATGCGATGTCGAGAGAATAATTCTTGTCGCCTGTGTTCACTATTGTATAGATACTTTTATGCAAATTGTTGTTAACACAATTTTTGTCTCAGTTGAATATATTGAACCTTTTTTGTCAGAATGATTTTTTTATTAATTTTGCGTTAGATGAAAATTCGTAGCGGCCGCTTACGGCTGCATAAATACTTCGATAAATAATTTCGAAGATGGCAACGTTTTGCAAAAAGAGTTTTTATAACGTCAAAATGTACTGTTCAACGAATATATCGGAACAAATAAATCAGGATACTTCGAGGCTACTTTTTAATTTATCCGACACATCGAACTTAATTATTTAATTCCTGGTGAATTATAATATCGCATAAAAATATTACAAAACATATTAATTACAATCGTACAACACCTTCTTAAAATAGCCTACTATTAACAATCCAATATAAACAGCAACATCCCGAGCGTACCATTCGATCTTCCCAATATTCTCTCTTCGAACTCGCTCGATATTAATCCCTCGCTCAATTCGTCGAACATTCCTCCTCTAAACACGATTGTTTAGCCACTCGAGCCCACTACGCACACAGTTTTCAATAGAGACGCGAAGCGTCCAGTTTCCTTGAATTTCGTCCATTGACTACCACGTGCGCGCGCATTGTGCGACGTCTCAATTTCCAAAAGCCGGCTAAAAAGCCAGCTGAAATTCCGTGAGCGTGGAATCCCAGTTACGGGGACCGGTGGGGGGGAGAGGGGAGGGGAACACGGTAGCAGTCGATCCGAGTGGTCACTCGGTTTCGATTCCACCGTAGAAATTCCCGGCAGCGAGAACCGTTCGATGGCGCGCGGCTCTCTCGCCCGTAGATGTCATGATTCCCCGTTAACGGTAGACGGGCACGCCGAGCGAAAACAATTATCGTGGCACGGCATTGTCGCCGGGGCTCCGTGGGAAGGGGGAATTCCGTGGGACGAAGACGGACGGGACGGACGTGGCTCCGGGAGAGGGACACGGAGGGCAGCGCAGAGAGAGAGGGGGAGCGAGAGAGGGAGGGAGGGGAGTCGTTCCGCCGTAATCGAGAAGGAAAGAAAGAGAACGGTCGTGTCGTGGTGAGCGTTTAGAAAAGGCAGGTGACGAGGCGAATAGAGGAAACGATCGCAGCGAGACAGAGATGGGGGACGAAGGGTGAGTTCGCTGGTTCGGGGGGCACGCGCGTCGCAACGTTGCCGCTCCACCGTCCCCGGGCCCTGTTCCGCGTCCGTTTGCACACCGACACCAACGTGTTCCGAGCGTTTCCGCGCGATTTCTGTCCACGAGCCCCGACGTTTCTTATTAACATTAACGCGCGACGGTGATCCCCCATGACCGGAGCATCGTCATGGTGGTCGCCCGTGACCGGCGATGCTATATTTATCTTCTTTTATCGTTTGCGCTCGCGTGTCCCTGAGAGGAGCCACAGTAAAACCGGCCGATAATTATTTTCTTTCTCAAAGCCTGTATCAATGTATTTTATCAAATTTTAGTTGGACAGTTTTATTATCTTATATATTTTCTTTAAAGAATTACTTACCGGTTTACTGATATGCTACAGTTTTTGGTAGGTGGTCAGTGAAAATTTTCTGAATCAAAAGGGTTAAACGAATTAAGAAACAGTTTAGACGACGTAGATAAGTAGAGAGTATTGTTCGATCAAAAATTGCATTACGTAATAACAAAGCATTTTTATCATAATTGTACGATATTCAATATTGCGATGTATTAGAGTGCATTGCCCCTTCTTGTTATCTCATCTAGTCAAATTAAAAACTTTTTTTATCATATCACAATATCAAGTATTCCTTAAATATTTCGACATGTATGGAACAGTTGAACCAGAAAGCAATGGCAATGATAATGATAATCCAGTTAACCCTCGCAACTTGAGCCAGTTTCTCCCCCTATTAAATCCAACGTCGCATTCTTACAGAAACTTCTCTCTGTGTGCATTATAAAACGCATCCTCTCGTCGCCGCGAAGCTCGCATTCGAAACGTTCAAACTCGAGTATCGCGGGACTTTGACCCAGAACAACATCCCTCCCTTACAACACTCGATAAGAACGTCGATATTGATCGTCGTTAAAAGTAAGCGGAGAACTATGCGGCAAATAATTGATACGTAAAGATTCGAGCGGCTCTAGTCGCGCGATGACCGACTATAGCGTCCCGTCCGCTGGCATCAAAGAGCGTATCTCTCGCTACTGAAAAAATATTTTCCGCGTGTATGCAGAACGTACGTTTCATCCCGACGCAGCCGACGGAAGCTCTGACGGTGTCAAAAGAAGCTGTCAAAAAATTGTCCGGGCAACATGGTCGGTCGTCGACGATTTAAAAGACCCGATTAGGCCGAGAGAGAGAGAGCTGAAAAATTTCCGTTTTCAGAAATTTGAAAACGGAGTCGGTCGACTGCTGCTCTAGCAAAATTGAATTCGCTCGCGTCAACTCGGGCGTAAAGGGTTGAAGAATTTCGGAGAGCGGCGGATGACCCGATATTTGCGAGAGTCGACGGTGTTTTTGCGAAGGCGGAAGCAGCCGGGGCCGCCCCGGCCGCGGGAAGATTTAAAGCGTCGTCGCCGTGGAAACGTTGTCGCGAATTGCCGCGTAATTGACCGCCGCGACGTTTTATCGACTTCTTGAGGGACAAGCAACAACGCCTACGACTTTATTGTCCGGGCAGCGCGTCGTAAATACCGCGCAAACGATCGTGAAATTGCCGTCGAGCGATTACGTTCCCGCCGGTTGTTCGGGCTCGTTGGATGCCGGCGATGGGATATCGGGACGATCGCGCGAGAGGGGCGGCCGCGGGAGCATCGAGAGAGCGAGAGAAAGAGAGAGAGAGAGATAGAGTCGGGCTCGTAGGAGGATCGATGTTTATCAACGGCTGATTCCTGCTACTCGATAGGCTAATCAAGACGGGCTAATTACCGCCGTACGTTTTAATAGAGACGTCGGATACGCCGAACGATATTGATAATGTACCTGTTGCCGGAAAAATGATGGCTCCCGTAACGATGATTAGGCCCACGAGCCGCAACCCTCTCTCTCTATCTCTTTATCTCCATCTCTCTCTGTGCAGCCCGCCGCGCGCCGCGCTCTGCGCCGTCGAGCCAGATTTACGAGATAAAACCTGGTTCCGCGGCTCGTCCCGGTGCATACCCGCGTTTCCATGCTGCGTGCTCGAGTTCTTAATCCCTTTGCTACACGGGACAGGCGTATAAATCCTCCACGGCTGACGCTTGTTCGCAAGCTGCGTATAAACACGTCGATAAATTGCTACCGGACCGGCGGACCGTCTTTCCGATCGGTTCGCGAGCTGCTGTCGCGGCCGGCACTCGCGTGATTCGGAACCGGACTCGCCTGGCCCTTTCGAGTCTGCATTCGAAACGGGTTGGGCCGCGGCCCGTGTCGGATCCTCGGAAATTCAGTGGAGAACGGCTTCGACTGGTCTGGATCTTCGAGCTGATTCTGCTCTGTTTGCTGAGTGAAGTATTCGAGGTGAATGGAGTAGTGAAAATAGATCGATATTCAGTCCAGGAACTTCTAAAGTACCTTTGGAGGTTTCAATGTGGATTGGAACTTTTGGTTTGAGTGTTGAAGCGAGTTGCGAGTCTTTGAATGTAGTTATAGATCTACAAACTTAGTTATGAGTCTGATAACTTAGATATGAGTTTGCTAACTTAGTTATGAGTCTGCTAACTTAGTTATGAGTCTGCTAACTCAGTTATGAGTCTGCTAACTCAGTTATGAGTCTGCTAACTTAGTTATGAGTCTGCAAACTTAGTTGTGAGTCTGATAACTTAGTTATGAGTCTGCTAACTTAGTTGTGAGTCTTCGAATTCAATTACGTGTCTTCAAGCTTTATCATGAGTCTTGAAATGTGGGTATGGTTCTTGAAACTAAGTTTTGAGTTTTCAAACTTAGTTGCGAGTCTTCAAACATGGTTGAGCCGTCAAATATAGTTATGAGTCTTTAAAATTTAGTTACAAGTCCACAAACTTAATTATGAATCGTCAACTTTAACTACGACTTTTAAATTTCAATTATGAGTCTTTAAACGCTGTTGAGTTTGCCAACCAAGCAGGACCGTCAAAGTTTGAGTTAAATAGTTAAAGACGAGATCTACGAACCGAGTAGATTGAGTATTCATACTCAAACTGTCGTTATCCAATTAAAATTAGATTCCCAAAGATCCACTTCGAGGTTCGAAACTGTCCTGGAACCTCGAACTGGTTTGCCTTCAAACAGGTTCTCTAATGAACCTTTAATCATAGCTGACTCTGTCAAGTAAAATCATTCTGCAAGAATTGAGTTAAAGGCTTCTATCAATCTCGTATCTCAAAAGCGATCACAGTTGTTTAAGGAAAGAGTTGCGACTCGAAAACCGGATACGATACGTTCCGTACCCGATTGGTTCGCGCAAACCGTGCCAGATGCTTCGAAGCGAGTTTGTCATCGAACCGTCACAGAATTCCGAAATTGGATTGGATCTCGCACGCGGACTAGACCCCGGCAGCATCTCGGGGTATATTCACATTCGTCGGTGAGAGCGGAATTACAGTAGAAAGGGTCGAATCAACCCCGTTCCCGTGCCGAGACCTCTATAAAGCACGAGGAAGTCGTGATCGCGATGGATCGCGGCCAACTTTGTAATACAGTTTGCGCGTCGGATAAATGAACGTGTCCGTTTCTTGACAATGACCATCCAAGGTTAGCCGTTCCGCTTATAGCGAAGCCTTTGTCCCCGGCACCGAAACAAGCCGGCTCGCGCGAGCGCGGAGCGTACGCGTGTGACGAGATTTCAATTTTCCAAGGGAGAGAGACGGACCGCCGGCCACGAGTGTCTCGAACGGAACGTCCGCGTGACAGCGGTTCCCATCCGCGGCTATTATACCGGTCGTTAATTGAGCGCAGCGGGGCGGAGAAGCGTTTCGCGACCGGTGATAATAAGATCGTTTGCAGGCACGTCCTCTCGGATCTCTCGATCCTTTGTGACGTCTTCGAGACATCGACTCGAGCCCGGATAAAATCCGTCTCGCTCGGCGCCGTTTACTTATCCGACCGACGTCTGTTTCGACAGACGGCCCTCTGTCCTCTCGTGCACACGCTCGCTCGCTCGCTCGCGCGCGCGCGCTCAACGCGACCGCCCACCTCTCTGTCCGTTTCTCGATTTTCCACGGATTTTCTCCGCCTCTCTCCTTCGCCTCTCCGTCGCCGCACGGCCCCGATAACTCGACGATAAAGGCTGTAGCTGACAAGCCGTTTTGATAAAGGCAGACCCGGACTATCCGGGCGTTCTTGTCCTCCGTCGTTTGCAATTTCAGAAGCTCAAAGCTACCATTACCTTGCCCGTCGCCTTCTTACCTTGCCGTACTCTGCGGCAAGGTGCCTCCGCCGTGTCTCGATGGCGAACCGGCACGCATCGATACCGGAGACCCAGACACTACGGACCGTTCCTCCGCCGCTCTTCCACCTTGGATCTTTACCAACGATCTTCTCCGGGGTAGGTGTGGCTGGTCATCGCCGCTCTATGAACACCTAGTGGTCTGTCACCGTGATTCATCGTCCGTCAAAAGACGTCGTTTTCCGACGCAGCTGTGATTGTTTTATTCCTTTGTTGCTTTCAATTTCGATGAACTCTGCGAGTTGATACTGCATCTCTTGGATCGTCTTCGCTTTTTAATGTTTAACCCTTTTCGTTTACGAGCTGGAGAACAATCGGATTGATTTTACTGTCCTCCCAATTTCGCGGATCAAAAGTATACCAAATGCAGATCTTTCCACCGGAACGTGTTTTCCTCGGCGTGCACAAAGTACGAAAATTTCCTCTCGATCCATCGCACCTCGTCCGATTTAAACGTCGGCGGGGTGGTCCCACGGCCGGAACAATGGGCAGCGCGAGGCGGCGCGCGGCAGACTGTAACTTAACATCGACCGCGACACATCGGGCGTTAACAACGTCCGTTTCGCGAAATCGCGATCGGCCGCCGCGATCGCGAACGCCGCCGGCCTAATAGAATTACCTAGCGAAAGGAACCGTCGATTTATTGACCGCGGAGCGCTGCCGGTGTATCCGTGAAAATAGTCGGTCGCGCGCGCGGAGTCGGGAGTTTACGAGCCGGCCCCGTTGAAAAAGTAACACCGATCCCCGGTGTGCTCGGATACGCGCGCGCGCGCGCCGAGCGAAACAGCGACGCGTCGAAGCCCCGGCACGCGATGTATCACCGGTCGGTGGTGGGGGTGAAAAATTGTTAAAAACGCGAGCGGCCGATCCGCGACGAGATTCCGCGCGGAGAAAGACGACCGTGGGCGGTCGGAGCCGGAAGATACGAGCCGCGGTGTTTTTCGCGCGAGGGCAGAGCAATTCCGATGAAATAAGGGGTGCGCGAGACAGAATTTGATATTATTTCTGTAACTTTCTATTCGGCTAAGTATTCGTATGAATGAGTAATTGGATTGTTTGATTTGAGAATTGATTGTTTTAGTTTAATCTTGGATTAGTTACTCGCGAATCGTTCATTTAGGAATAACTCGGTTTTGAGTTTTTTAGTGGAGAATAATTCGTACAGGTTCGTAAAGAATCATTCGCATTATTCTAATGATGAATTTTAAGAATTGTTTGAATAAAGGATACCTCGAATTGAGAAGAACACTTCGAATTATTCGAATTAAGAAGAACACTTCGAATTATGCGAATTAAGGAGAATACTTCGAATTATTCGGGTAAGGAAGAATTCCTCGAATTATTCGAATGAGAAATTATTCGAATAAGGAAGAATACTTTGAATTACTCGAATTATTTGCATGAGAAATTATTCGAATAAGGAAGAATACTTTGAATTATTCGAATTATTTGGATAAAGAATTCTTCGAATTATTCAGAAAAAGAATTCGAATTATTGAAAAAAAGAATTCGAATTATTCAAAAAAAGAATTCGAATTATTGAAATAAGGAATTCGAATTATTGAAATAAAACATTCGAATTATTCAAATAAAGAATTCGAATTATTCAAATAAAACATTCGAATTATTCAAATAAAGAATTCGGATTACTCAAATAAAGAATTCCTCAAATTATTCGAAGAAAGAATGTCGAATGAAAATTCTGACTCGTCGATCGAATGGATTTCGCCGTTCGCTACGGTCAGACGAACGCACACTATAACACCGCAGGCCGTGAATCTATGATGGAATCGCGGCAGCTTGGCCAGCGGAGGACAAGGGGTTGGAACGGCGTGCTGGCGCAACCAGAGGGAGGGTGGAGGAACACGGAAGATGAAAGGCCGAAGACGCGTCGTAGCTTCTGTCTTGTATCGATTCCGCGGTGCATTACGCCGCGACGACGATTACGATGTTTTATTTATCCGAGCCGGTCGCCGAACGGAGCCGCGGCGACTATAGCATCCACGCCACGCTACTTCACGCTTTTCTGTACGCAGCGGCGGAAAACGTACGGCTTCTAATACTCCCGTGGATTTTCCGGCATCCGGTCTAGAACACGTGTGCGGACGGAGAGCATCTCGAGCCTTTCGCGCGCAGCTGTCCCCTCTCGCTCGCGCGATTCATTCGAATGTTGCCTGATGATCGAGTCCCGATACCAGTAAATAAAACGAGGATTTTTATGCGATGCAAGAATTATTTGCTCTCGTTACGTTTCGTGGTTGCGGTGGATATATTTATTTATCTATTTCTGTGGTCGTTTCAATTGCGTATGCGTTGTGCGAGGTTGGGATTAAAATTATAATATACGTTGCTGGGATCGAAGAGATAAAAGAGGTTTATAGAAGTTCGTGTCCGGAAATGCTTTGGTATAAAAATATAAATTTTTAGATATATTTCTGATTTATTTAAACGACAGCTTGGACTACATTCTCAAAATTGATCTTCTGTTGCTTTCGTATTTTCACGAACTATTATATAAATTTCAAACTCATATCTTTCCAATCACGCGACCATTAATCATACATTGTTCTTAACAAGATTAAATATTATTATCATTTTATTATTATATTTTTGCACATAATTATTATTTTATTATTATATCTTACTCACATATTATATCGCCATTTTTTATATTTATCCGACCTCATCAACCCTGAGCAGATATTTTTCTCAACCATTCCAGACACCTCGTGGTCAATTGTAGACTCCGTGCAACAACAGAGCCTCGAAATGAGCGCTTATCGGAAAGCTAAAATAAAGAATAATTTCCCAGCGTTCATCCAGGCTGGCTCGTACCTCGTCGAAACGTTTCGATTCCTTCCTATCGCGTGAAAAGGATTCGCGGGGCTGGTTTCCCGCGGAGCAGCCTCTGCAACGCATCCCCGCGAACCAACGTGGAAAGAATGGCGGCCCGGCAATCGACGACGATCCGGAGGCGCTCGTAAATCGTCGACGAGCAGTGGCTGGTTTTTGGAAGCGTCGTTATTCGGCTCATTATAATACCCCCGAGGCTATCGGATTCCGATAGGAGAGGTCAATGAACGGATCTCCCGCGGGCGGAGATCCGTTCAGCTTTCAGGATGCGGGGAGACGCGAACGGGGCGGGAGCGGCATCGTCGCTGAAATCTCGCATAAATAATCGTCGGCTCGAGGCCCGCGGTGCCGTTGGTTACTTCTATCTGGTGTCTTAAACCCTTCGTGTACCACGATTTTCGGAATATCTTCCACGGCGGACTCGATTACGCCTCGTGGAGTCGAGTAACGAGAAATCCGAATATAGAGCAGAGTTTCTTATGTCAAAGTTTATTTTTGTAATATTTATATAATACATATGTATATAATACAGTATATGTTATTTTAATTCTAGTATAATTTTATAGTAAATAAGAACATTTTATTAGAGATAAATTTTATTCGAGCTCTTTGTTAGGCGATAACTTATTTAAATGTACAAAACAATATGGAAATATTGTAGATCGGAGTGGTAAAATGACTTTGCGTCAAAGATTGAGTTTGTCAAAAAATTGTATGATAAAATATAGCACCATGAAGAGAAATTATGCAAATTGCAAGTAGAACTAATTATTGTAATTATTTATTATTGACGCTAGAACTACCAAACCAGATTTCTGATCTTTTCTACTATAGTTTAAGATATTCCTATGAGAAAATGATTAGATAATCTTCTACATTGAAATATATATTACAATATAAATAATACCAAATTTAAGTAAATCTAACCTAGTCATTACTATACAACAACATACATTAACCACGTTTAAAGCACAGTAATTCCAGTATTAAAAATAAAAATATGGCCTATATTTCCAAGTATCCATACCCTGGCATAGTTATTTCATTACGCTACGAGCATAACATTGCGTAATGTTGCGCGACAGTTAAACTTTTGACGAGGCTCGCGTCAAAATATTTCAAAGCGGTGTTAAGAGAACGAAGCCACGCGCCCTATGGTATTTTACATCGAAAGATCAAGGGCGTGTTAGAGGGCTCATCGATAAGGCTATCGGTCCGGGTAGCCTTACGGATGACGCCGGTCTATCGGGTCTATCAATCTAAAGCTAGCAGACCCTTGCCTTGGACGCAAGGACGATTGAGTACAGTGTACGTAGGCATCGATGATGGATCAGCTGGTTCGTCGAGCTAAGGGTCTGTCAAATGCTCGGACTCGAAAGCGGTCTCTCTCTCTCTCTCTCTCAGCTTCGACTCTGTTAACCGAAGCTGCTACTAATTGCCGTTTAATGGCTCAAGATACACCGCGATAACTGACGCAGATTTCCAACCCTTGCGCGAGAAGTTGCCATATTGTACTTGATCGTGCGCACTTGTAATTATTTGGTGTTGTTGTCATTGTTATATATTTATAGTTATATTATTATCTTTATATAGGTATATTATTATTTTTATTTAGATATATTATTATTTTTATAAAGTTATTATTATTATTGTTATTATTATTATTATTATAAAGTTATTATTACGCAGTTTATTACAGTTTTATAGTAATGCCAAGGTTTTCTCTATTCGATATTTATTAAGAACCAAACCGAAAACTATTGCTTTCTTTAATAATTTTAATTAACCGAAAATGGTATCTTAATATATTTAATCTCCCTATCGCTTTAAATTGCGCATGAATAATTATTTTCATAATTTACTACATTCTATGCCAATAAAATAATAATTAATAAAACAATTACCCTTTAAAAGTCTGTTAAACAAAGCGTCTCTTAGACACTGTGAAAATGATTCTGCAACATGATGTAACAATTTGCCCTGAAAGCTCAGAGTGACCATTCGAGCGCGAAGGGTCAACACTTTGGATTTCAAGGCTCCGAGGCGTGGTCGGCGCGAAGGTAAATACCTCGAAATGTCAAAGTTGAAAAATGAAGTTTCGACTAAAAATGATCGACCCGGCCGGACTACCGTGGTACATTCGCGGTGCACTCTGTATTCGGATCTCCGGGTTGGAGTAAAAGATCAGCGGGGTCGGTTAACGCGTAGGCAGACAGCTCGTTAGGCGTGGGTGGATTGGCCGGGAGAAAGAGAGAGAGAGAGAGAGAGAGAGAGAGAGAGAGAGAGAGAGAGAGAGAGCAGGTTCCGGTGGTGGGCCCGGGTTGAAGGTCAATACGCCGAGAACCCGTAACCTTTGAGAGTTCGAGCTTCGGGGTGAAAGGGCGGCCGGAACGCGCGCGGCGCGGGGGCTCTCGCAGCACGTGGTTTCAAGCGTTCGTCGACCGTTCTCCATCGGGCGAATTGTTCGCTGCTGATTCCGTCTCTCCCACCCGCGGCTCAACCCCGAAATCGATATCACTCGATTTGATCGGCGGGAGACACCCCGCCGCTCTCTTTCTCTCTCTCTCTCTCTCTCTCTGTCTCTCCCTGTTGGGTTTTTAAGCCGCCGGCGCAGCTCCAGCCGCGATCATAATTATCGCTTCTTGTCATTGTCAATGCGGCCGCTAATAAGCGCGATTCGAAGGCGCCGACAGCTCCGCATAACGATTGACGTCGACCCGCTCGGTCGTCGGGATACCTCGCGCGAGGTCCGCTATCTGATCCGAAAGTGATGCTGCGAACACGATTTTACAAATCTAATGGGAAATTGGTGGTAAAATTCATCGCGCGATTCTTTTTAGTTTCGATTAATCTTCGTCGCGATTGGATAAGGTTTTATCAGTTTTAATAAGCTTCTGTGCTTTGTATTTTTTAAAAATGTTTTCTAGTACTTTGTAATAGTTTTTAATACTTTTTAGTACTTCGTAATAGTTTTTAACACTTTTTTAGTACTTTGCAATATTTTTTAAAATTTATCAGTACTTTGCAATAGTTTTTAAAATTTATTAGTACTTCGTGATCTTTTTTAATACTTTTTAGTACTTTGTAATAGATTTTATTACGTTTTACTACTTCATAATAGTTTTTAACACTTTTCAATAGTTTCACATAGTAATTTTTCATAACCTCTAAATTGTTTTTAATTATTTTAATTTTTCTAAATATCTATTATTAATAAAACAGCCTTCACAAACTACAAATAATAACATTTGTAACGCAACATCTAAAATTATTCTCACAGTCTAAAAATATCCATCAAACAATAAAGATAATATTCACAATATTTTCTTAATAATTTTCACTTTTTTACAACAATTTCACCTAACTTAAACAATTGCATATATGTCAGCAGATGCATTTTAGACGCGTTAATTCAGAAGAATAAATCTAGTCATCGAAATCGGCCCAATAGTCATTACGCGTCGAATAATATATAAAATCTTATTAATATTAAAAAATTTCTAATTAATATTCATATGAATCCAACTACTCCCCCTATAACCCTCTAATTCGAAAATTCTGTGCTCTAATGATCCAATGATTCCAATGATTGCACAATCGTTGCACACGAATATTACACGAATGTGTAGCTCGTTCGTATTGTTGCGCCGCGACGACGAGTCGAGACCCAGATGTTTGCATACGTAACGAAAGTTTGCGCGGGACAAATATCGCGAGTCATCGGCCAGCCACGTGGCGCGGAACGTGCCTCCCCTGTTCTCGGCGATCCATGGATCCTCCGCTCCGGAGTCCGCTCTCCTAGTCAGCGCCGAGTTTTTACGGCGGAGTCGGGCGATCGTCGGAATACATCAACCGTTTAATGACGCTCCAACCCTCCGATAGCGTTCTTTTTTTTCTCTTGACGACTCCATAGAGAACCGCGAGTATCTCATACCCTCGCAGTTCCCGAGGAAACGGGATCTTTACGCGAGTTTCCTTCCTCGCGGATCATCTCGCTTAACCCGGATTAACGGCCGAATTTATTTCCGCCGGTCTCGGGAACTTCCGCGATACTCGCTGTTGGCTGAATCTTCCGGGACGATCTCTCTTCGTCGGTGTCCTCTTTCCGCTCGGTGTCAATGCACCAGGTGTAATTATTGGCGACGAATAGACTTTATTTATTTATTTGTGAGCGAACTTTATGAATTTGTCGGAAAAGTGGGTGAGCGTAATTTGAAGAAAATGAGAGGTTTAAGAATTAAAGAGCATTAATGTACTAGTTTATTTGTTATAAAATTGTTAAAATTAGCAAGATGTTCTTAACCGACTCTTGTGTTGCATAAGATTTTTATCTTATATATTTTGGAAGTTATTTAATTATTTATAAAAATAGTTAGGCACAATTTGACAGAATGACAAATTTACAAAAATTAAAGATCGTCCATGTATTTACTGTTCTTATAATAAAATTATTAGACGAAGCAAGACATTCCTAATTGATTCTTGTGTCCTACAATAGTTGCGGTACATTTTTATTTTGTATGAAAATCCGCATACAGGAACTGGTATTTATTCGAATACCATTTATTTGAGAAATGAACGTAAATAGTTTCGTACGGAAAGAAAAGCGAAATAATTCAAATAATCGAAGACCGCGAGTTCCCGACTTTCGTTTCGCCGATTGCAAAAATCGTCTCTAATTGGACGTTAACAAATTATCTGCCCGACCTATCGTTGTAATTACAGATGAGACGATAAAGGAACACTTCCCGAGGATCCAGTTAAAATTCCAACGCGGCTCACTTTCTCTCATCAATATTAATCGTGAGAAATGGAATTTCGAAGAATAACTAGACAATATGAAATACCACTTCAGCCAGCTATTTCCTTACAATCTCGCGATAACGCTACTTCAACGAATCCTCTCTACCATAAATAAAAGTCAAATAAATCTGCAAATACTATTTATATAAATAATAGTAACTATTCATTATCATACCTACCGTAGCACTTCGCGAACTATTATCGCTATTATATATCTCCTTCAACCAGTCGAAAAAACGCTGAAACGTAAAATTACACCTACGCGTCGATGATCGATAACTTCAAAGATATCGCGGGCCAGGTCGATTCGAAATTTCGCGCGCGCATTCCTGGATGGCTCGAGCGACACACGGCCTCTGACAAAGAAGAAATTAATCAGCCCCGGTCGAAAAATAAAGTAAACGAGCGAATTTCCACAAAGGAGTAACTGAACGAAGAAAACGAGAGGGGGAGGAGGGGTGGGGAGCGTGCCAATAGAAAAACCAGGTTTCCACCGGGTCCCTCGGTATCGGAAAATTGGCCGCTTCCGGGGTGAAATAAAAGCAGGCCGGGCGAGCCTTTGCTTTAATAAACAACCGATCTACGGCGGGCCGGGCGACACCGGGGGACGCGCGCTCGGTTAATCGACGAAGAGAGATTGCTTGGAAAATATTTCGAGCGTGCAGCGGCTGCTGAGCGGAACGCGCCCACGCCTCTCTCTCTCTCTTTCTCTTCTCTCTATCTCCCACTCTATTCATTCTCTCTCTATCTATTCTCTCTCGTCTCTCTCTTTCTCTTCTCTCTCTCTCTCTCTATACATATATCTATTCTCTCTCGTCTCTCTCTTTCTCTTCTCTCTCTCTCTATACATATATCTATTCTCTCTCGTCTCTCTCTTTCTCTTCTCTCTCTCTATCTATTCTCTCTCGTCTCTCTCTCTCTATCTATTCTCTTCTCTCTCTCTCTATCTATTCTCTCTCGTCTCTCTCTATCTATTCTCTCTCGTCTCTCTCTCTCTCTCTCTATCTCTCTCGTCTCTCTCTTTCTCTTCTCTCTCTCTATCTCTCTCTATCTATACTCTCTCGTCTTTCCATCTTTTATTCCATCTCTCTCTACTCATTCTCTCTTCTCGCCCCGTCTCTCTATCTCCATCTATTCTCTCTGTCTCTACCTATTCTCTCTCGTCTCTCCTCGCCACGGTGTCCGGGATCCGAGAGAGGGTGGCCAGACGCTCGGGTTCCCGAGGTGTCCTCCGCGATTTCACGATTACAGAGAATCCACCCCCTTCCCCGTGCCGAGCAACGGTACTCCTTGGCAACGGAGGTAAACGAACTGGGATAAGGTGTCTCCGAGAAACCTTAGGAATCGCGGAAGACCCCCACCGGCGCAACCTTGTCTAACGATCGTCGATCAAGGATGTAGATCGTCCTCGACAGAGACCGGCTGCGACGGCGACGCGGTTCGCAGATTTAACGCGATTAATCTCTTGCTTCTTATACGTTGTCGGCGGTCGTTTCTGCGTGAATTACAGTGGTAGATAATTATTGGTAAATCGTGGATTTTTATTGGTAATTTATTTGGCAGATTGGTAATTTATTTGACGTTATTGTTGATTCTAGATTTATTCGTGTGGTTGGTGGGCTGGTTTTAACGCTTTAACTATAATTTCGAGTCAGATTTATGATGACTATTTCGTACATAATTTTATTAAATCTGATTGCCAGTTATTTCTTTGAAATGGAAGGAAATTTTAATTTCTGTTATTAGAATCTGGGAAGTAAATGAAGATAATTGGGAAACAGAAGTTCTTTTGTTTTATTATTATAAATTTAGTAAGAGTCTAATAAAGGTATGAATATAAATATTAATTTTGTGAGAGTCGAATAGGGCATAAATATAAAGATAAATATTAATTTTGTGAGAGCCGAATAAAGGTATAAATATAAATATCAATTCTCTAAGAATCGAATAAGGGTACAAATCTAAACATAATCTTTCTAAAAATCGAATAAGGGTACAAATACAAATATAATATTTACAAAAATCGAATGAAGATACAAATATTCCTTTCCTTTCAAAATAACTATTCCAATCGAAAAAAATTCTCACCATTCTAACTTCCACGAAAAGGATACAGCAAAGGGTTAATACCAGTGATTATAATACCAGTAATACGCCCTAGCCGGAGAAGGTATTTAGATGACTCGATTTAGGTGAACCACCCCATACGTCAGGTGGTTGCTAAGTAAATCTAGCCGGGGACTGATTCGAGCCGAACCCGCTGATTATTTAGAAGCAGCGATTCCTTTGAGCGCGTCGCCGCGACGAAGCCGCGGCGGCCCCGCCGGGATTTTCCTCCGCGATTTTCCCCGCAGGTGGTGGCGGTGGTGGTGGTGGTGAAACCGACACCCCCGAGCCCCCGCGTGACAAGTCTCGTTATCCTTTTGTGAGCGAGGCGAGGCGCGGCGCGGCCGTCTCGTGCGACGCGATGCATAATGTTTTAATTGGAGCCGGCTGTTTAATTCGAGGCGCAATTGATACTCGCGGAACGGTTCGGTTGCGACGAGCATCGCGTTCCGTCAATATTACGGCGGGAAGAAACGGAAAACAGGGCGGAAGAAAGGCTCTCCCTCCCTCTCTTTCTCTCTCTTTCTCTCTCTCTCTCTCTTTCTCTTTCTCTTTCTCTTTTTCCCCTTTTCTCTTTTGGCTTTCTGGTCGGTCGTTCCTCGCTGTTTATTTTTCGTCGGTCGCGCGCCGCAGCGGCCAAGTGTTTATCGAATCGAGCCGTTCCTTTTGTCCCGGCGATCCGATGAATCCACCCCCGGCGCTGGACGGAGGAATCGTTGACCGCGAAACTTCGGACGACCCGTTATTTCCCGGGCGAAGGGACCGCGCGGATTTTCGCGGGGAATTTGTCGTCGCCGGCGCGGTCGTTTCTTCGCGTCTGCAGTGATTAATCGCACACTCTTAGCTGTGGATAACGAAATGATATTACAGTTTACAGTAAAAATACTTTTTCTAGGTTTTAGGTCCAATTGCAACAAATTCATAAATATTCGCAGATCTTGGAATAATTCTAGTCGAGAGAAACTGCACTCGATTTAATCGATAAAACGCGTTAATTGATGTTAAAAGTATGTTGACGTTGCTGAGTGATTAAAAATATTTGGGCAGTAACTTTGATTCCTATATCATATATTTAAATAAATATTCGTGGAAAGGATGAAATCCTTTGTGGTGTATTAAAGCAAGTAATATCAATTTTACACTATTTTAGGCATTTATTTTTTTAGAGTTTTGCTTAACTCTTTTCACCCTTCAGCGATTTTTTTTAAATCTAAATCATTCATTATTAGTTCATATTTCGAGTAAATATTTATCTGAGATAATTATCCAAATGAATGCGCCTTTCTCAGAAATTTTGTTACAATGGCATTGAAATTTACTAACTATGTCTCACTATTACGTCTACTATAATTAATCATTACATATCCTATATCAGGTCGAGCAACAACAGCGCAAAAGCAATTTTTATTCGGAAATAATCACGCGTTGCAAACACAGTAATCGCATGCGAGCATTCAACGCGTCGAAAAGTTGCGAAGACATCGACGAGCATCGTGCGCGCGCGCCATGTCAATGACAAACGAAGAAATTTCCACGGAAACGTGTGTTACACTGAAATCGTGCATCGGGCACGTACGTTAATCAATTCTAGTCAAAAGGCAAAGGTGAACGAGGTGTGCATGCTTATTTCGTAACGTCGCAGCCGCTCGTACACGAATTACGCGTCGAATGGAATTACGAAATTACGGTGTCGAAAGAAATAACCATTATAAATGACCAAGAATTCTTTCGATTGTAACGTTAACCATTATAAGTGTCTAGAATTTTTGTCGTCGATAGTAACTATTATAAATAACTAGAATTCGTTTGGTTGTGTGCAATGGCTATTATAAACTGCAAAAGTGGTTTTAAGTTGCAAACAGCCATTATAGACGACGAAAATTGTTTTTTAGTAGATATAATCATTTCGATGTCGAGCATGCTAATTCTCTAGAGATAAGTATTATAATGTTCGATAAGAACTTTTGCTTATGAATAACCTGTGAGTAACGAATAACAATTTACGTCATCTACGATTGTTATCGTTGACTAAAAATTATTGTAACCATTTTTAAATGCAATGATATATAATAATTCAATAATATATAGTAAATAGTACAATAATATATAGTAAATAATACAATAATATATAGTAAATAGTACAATAATATATAGTAAATAGTACAATAATATATAGTAAATAGTACAACAATATATAGGAAGTTATTAACTAATAACCTTCACGTATAAAAATTCGTTTGTTCCTGTCACTTATTTAACAGTGTCTACTTTTTTCATTCTTCTTATTCAACGACACGATTTTTATATTTGACTATATTTAGTTATTTCTTATTTCTAACATTTATTAACGATCGCAACGAGTCCGATGCTCCAGACCAGCTACACGTATATTCCGCATAGAGAACGGTAAACGGTGATCACGCCTTATTAAAACGGAGTACGCTCTCGATCGAGGTTCCAAGGGGCAGCGTTGAAAATCGCGGCGGATTGCCCAATCACCGGAACCCGCCAACAGCCCGGATCGGCTCCGTACCGCGGCGATACAATAATTGTATTTAATTGTGGGATCACGGCATTCGATCGAACGTCAGGCTCCTCCGGTCTCTAAACGCGGCCGAGGGAATTCCTCGAATGCCCGCGCGTTAATTGGAAACACGAAGCGTTCCTCGGCAGTGATTCGCGCGAATGTCTTCTCGTGGGAGGAGGGGGGGGGTGTCGGGTTTTCTAGCCGGCGATCGAATTTTCCATCCGGCGGCGGCGGCGCGCGGCCTTCGCTTTTCTTTCGATCCACGCGGCGAACTTTCCCGCTTCTCCCGGCGGGCCTCGAGAGTTTTCGTACTGTTTGATACGCCGCTAATTGAAAATTAACCGAGAACCGTCGAATCGCCGCGGCCCCCCCTGGCCGAACTTCTAATTCCCGCTGTCACGCGATACACTTGCTCTCGCCTACGCTATTTTCGGGGGGGCAAAGTTCAAGGTCAAGCCCTCTTGATCGCCGGTCGTCGATCTCGAAATCTGGGATTGTGGAGAAAAATGAAGCGAGGCGGGGTTTCAACGGAGTTAACCCTTTGCGGACGAGAGGCGAGTTTCGGTCGCCGCGGCGATTCGATTGGCTGGACGAATGACGACTGTCGGTGTTTATGTTAACATAGTTTGTATGTAAATTATTGTAATTTTTCAAAAATTATTCTACGATATATAATTGTAGATAGTTCCATATAATCGTGTATTAATTATATTTGTATTACAAATTAAAATAATTTTTATACAAGACACTCGACTCATCTGAGTCCTGCTACTTGGTGGAAAAAGTCGTCGTTAAGGGTTAAGTCAATGCCAAGAAAACTGCAGCATACAGAATTATTATATTTATCATAAAAAAATATTATAATAAGAAATCGTACAAATTAAAAAAGAAGTTACTCGAATTGATTACAAATGATCAGAGGACAATCATCTAATTTTTCTGTGAAAAATAAAAATTGAAATATCGCATGCGTAAAAATCATTTTCAATTCGTAGTTAAGATGGCGTCGAGTCTCGAAGCTTGGTCATTTTAACAAGCGGCGATACGATGATATTTATAGGGTCCGGGACGCTCGTAATTAACCGGCAATCAAGCCGCGGCCGCGCGTACAAGTATCGCGGCAATTGAATTTATCAATTCTTTCGGGCAATCGGGTTTCCATTAGCGCCGAAACCGTTTCCATAATTGATAGAACAGTTCTGTTTAATTGTCCGCGTTTTAATATCACCGGGGAGGGGGGTCTAAGTAATTTTTTTATCGATCGAACGGTGCGTGCGCTGCTCCTTCGCCGCCGGCGAAATTAATGTCGCGTTCGTCGGATCGTTGTTCCCGCGAATCATAAGGTTGCTACGCCGCTGGACAATATTTTAACCCTCTTAGTGCCGGGCGAAAAAACCAAATTTCACAGTTTGCTAGGATTTGGAGAAAGGCTCATAAAAACCAAACGAAAAGCAATTATTTATATAATTCAAAAAGCAGTGCATTAAGGACGAAAATTGAGAATGGAACAATGACGGCAGTTTTTCTGTATTCATTGGAAATTATATAAATAAGAAAGGTATAAGTATAAGGCACTTTTCGACAGTGCTGCGCGAGCCGATATATCGGCCCTCCGGCACTAAAAGGGTTAAGAGACGTAGGAAGTTATTATTGTAATTGGAAGCTGAGAGATTCTCGGGGTGATTTAAAGTAATTTTTTATTTCGGGAAAACGCAATGCGCGATTTTGTTTGCGAGAAAAGCAGTGCCGAGATTGACAAGTGGATGACATTGACAAATATTTAGCAAAATACTTTCCCTCGAATTTGCTTTTGCAAAAATAATTAGAGAATATAACACCATTATAATAAACGATGCAGACTCGTGATAAATATGAATATTATTAATTTATTTCAAATCGAAGCCAAATTTAATTTTACTGTTATCAAAATACAGAAACGAAAGCAACTAAAGAAATACAATACAATACAATGCAAGACAAGAAATAGCAATTGTCTAGCCTTATTAAAGAAAGTATTAAGAACGAATAAATGCTAATTAACCCTTTGCACTCGAGTGGCGCCTCCGAGGCGCCATTGAAAATTGTTATATCATTTCCAAAATAATTCTGATATTATTGAAAAGCCTTCTATTCAAGAGATCGTTGAAAGCGTAAAACAATTTTACGAGCCACAAGACTGAATTTTATATACATAAATTATACTAAGTCATATTAAATGGGAATGAAGCTGGTCGAAACAGCTATTTTGGGGATAGATTTAACACTAGATTGTCCTAAGCAAGTCATTTTGACTGCTTTTCAATTTCAATTAGAAAAATAATTATGTAAATAATGACACAGCTTCTTATAATCTTGTGACCTTTTCTACAACATATAAATGCGTTTATTAATCATTGCTGTTGCCCCCCCCCCCTCCTCCTCCTTCATTTCCGGTATATATATGTGTGTGTTGTACCTATATCGCCGAAAAGCAGTCATTTTCCCGTCTTCGAGTTCCCTTCTTTCTAGTGTTAAAATCGCTTCGAGTGCAAAGGGTTAACACAGCATGGAAGGAATCATAGGGCGAGGGGTTATAGAACGTCATCCAACAGAAACTGCCAAATATCGCTATCCGCCATTCCGCAGCGATCGCAAAAGCCCTCATCGTCACTGTCGACCCGGCGTTCGGTCTTTCGCGATAGGAATCTTTGAGTTTCGATGGCACATGGCTCCGAAGCGGAGTCTAATGAGCGAAAAAGGACGAAATATAGTGGCGCGCGATCCGCGAAACGCTTAGGGTTCTCCAGCGAGGTCAAAGCATCTTTTTTTCTGAATCGGAGGGGAAAAAAGGAGGGACCGAGGATTCGCGGCAGCCCCTGAGCCACATCTCTCTCTCTCTCTCTCTTTCTCTCTTTCTCTGAGAAGGGGGCAAGGAGGAGGAAGCGTGGAGAAAAGAAGACGAGGAGTGGAAAAGGGAAGGAAAAGAATCGCGGTACACGGCGTTTACACGATTTCGCATCGGCGGAGCTCGGAGAGCGGCGAAACGCGGTTTTATGAACTCGTTCCGCTTGCACTTGGCGATATTACGTTACAAGAGGAGACCGTAGAAAGAGTGAGAGAGAGGGGGGGAAAGAGCGAAAAAGAAGAGGAAAGAGAGAGAGAGAGAGAGGGAGACGGAAGAGGGAAGCGAGAGAGAAGGGAAGTAAGAAACGGCTCCGGAATGGGAGAGGGTTAACGTCCGGCCGCCGCGCGCCGGCTCGTTCATTCAAAGCGGCGAGATCGTATCGTCTCGAAATTTTTCGGAAGGGCTGCAGCCACGGCGCTCTACGCTCACGTATATTCGGCGTGGACGATGCTCGTTTTCGGTTTCCGTCGATGATTCACGGTGCATCGGGCAACACGGGTATAGCTGCACGTCGGTCGAACCGTGTCTTACCTTCGAAATTGGGTGGTCCCACCTTTGGGACCGATCTTCGCCCGAAGATTGTCATCCACTCAGAAATTTAGCCGTATTGTCTGCGACAATGTTGTGTAGATTGCCACGTCATTCCAGCTTTCACGTGTTCGCTAGGCAGCGTGAACGACGACAAAGATGATTCTATATTCACGTAGGGAACAGCAAATGAATATTCTCGATGCAATTACGGTAAAATTTATATTATCCTGGCGAAGGGGAATAACTGAAATGGTAAAATAATAGAACAATCGAGTCGTTTATTTTGCGTTTTATGTTTTAATAAAATTAAAAATGTTGGTAACTGATAACTTGGTTCTAATTGCGTTCTAGAGGCTTTAATGAAATAAAACGTAATATAATCTTGACGTAACTTTGACATAACTTGGTAGTATAATTTGTTTTTTGTTTTAAAGAGTTATTGCATTCTAGAAGCTTTGATGATGTAAAATAATATATAGCATAGAAATAGAAATATTAGACTAGCTGGCTTGACGTTTGTGAAAATATGCAAGTGACGCTTTTATTTTGCATAAAATCCTTCGATATTATTAATCAACGTTTTATCACCCTGACAGTTAACTTTCCAGTGTTAACATTTAGTAGATTCTGCATACTGTTATTTATATGAACCGTACAGTTGCAATAATGACAATTAAGAACCCAATATAACGTAAAACATAATATAAAACTCCACCGAACGACTGAAAGACGTCACTAAAATCAATGATAACAATCTAAATACAACAAAAGTCAAAATACCTTCACATTTCGATAAACTTCATTCACCTATAAATCTAATCGATTTGAATCAAAACCCGATTCACCATTGTCGCAATGAAAGGAACGGAACGAAGGACAGGAATCGGGGCGACGCACCCCAATAAATTCCGTGCAGGTAAAAAATAGGAAGTCTGTCACGGTGCCGCGCGACAAGAGGAGCCCGGATTTAGTCCCGGCTAGGGGAGTCAAGCTCGGAAATCCCCAGAAACGAGACAACAATGAGCGAGAAGAGGTATCGGGTGCAAGGGAGACTCCGTTGGAAGCGAACGACGCCATTATAGCGGCAGAAGAACGCTCTGCTCCGTTTTCTCTCTACCTCTTTCCCCCCCTCTACCTTTATATTACATCCACCCGATGATTATGCGAACGGTGGTCCCAAGGAAGTGGGAATCCGCGCGCGTGTATCGATTCCAGGACAAATATCCGGCGCGCGAGCCGCGATCGCGAGACTTGTTGGTCGCCGACTTGACAATGGTCGAAGGCCGGTGCGCCGCGTGCGTCTGCCCCGTTCAATGGCCGTGTTACCTGAAACGGAAATCGAGGGGGGTGATCCGACGGCGGTGGCCGCCAGGTAGCGAGGCGACCGCGCGCGCACCGGTATTGTCCGGCTCGGCCAGGTAATCTATAAACAATCCGTCGAACCGACGACTGGGGGGCCCATTGTTGTCGGATTCTTTTCAACGGGTCGCGCGCGAACCAATTAACGAATCTAGGATTATCGTACCCTACGGATTAGTACCTGGCATACTAAACGGCGCGGGTCTGTCGATAATGTTTATTTTACACGAGGATCGACGATGGAATACAGATTACCCTGCTATAACTGAGTTGATGGGT
>NC_135781.1:4237479-4250604 GCF_028453695.1 Augochlora pura
AATTTCTTCATGCTCGTAAATTAAAGAAAATATTCCGAGCAATCGCACAAATATTTTCACTGATTCTCAAATAAAGCACCATCTGTACCATAATCCAAAAAGCAATCTACAACGAATGAAATGCTCCGTTCTTAAAAGTCGACGCTTTATAAAATAAAAATAAAATAGAACGTTCTCTTGTTCGCTATTTGAAATACCTTATCGGCCAGCAAACATCCCCGAAAAGAATAAGAACAAGAGACCAGCTTGGCCGGCCGCGGTTCGATTTGATTTCCACCACGGCGGATCTTCCAGTCGACCGAAACGCGAGGAAATCCTCTATTAGCATAAAGGTCGAGGCGGCAAACAGCGAGCGGGGAATCGACGATGGGTATTCAAGGTCGGTTCGCCGCGCGAAGCCGAAGAAATCTCGGTGGCCGGCCCCGCGGGTAGGAAGGAAAACGTGTAGCGGGTCTCGGCGTCGGGCCGTAGCTTAAAAATAGTCCTCTGACTAACATCTAGGTTTCGACGACTATTATTATCCCGAAACTCTCCCCCGAGAGATCGACGGATCGGAGAAAAGAAACGGGCGGAGGATCGCTCGAGAAAGAGAAAAAGAGCAAGAAAGAGAGAGAGAGGAAGAGAGAGAGAGAGAGAGAGATCACGGCTCTCAAGGATCACAGAGAGACGCGTTTCACGGCTGGTCCCGGGGCGAGAGTGGCTCCGAGAGCGAAAGTGATTCCTTTCCACGGTTTTTTCCTCGTTTTCCGAGGACGTCGTCTTCCTCTTTTCTTGCTCGTTATCCGGCGCTCTGCCGGGAAGCGTTTCCCCGTGTCCCAGACGGAGCGCGCCGCTTTTCGATCCCCGCATCCGCGAGCCACGGGGCTAGATACGTCCCTGTGTCGCACGGGCCCTGATTTCGCTGACATCGGCGAACCGGCGCGCTCGGCCCCGTCGCTTTTGCTCGAATTTCACGTCGCGCGGCGGCGGCCAGGCGTTCCGCTGTCCAGAGACCCTGAATAAAGCCGTACAAAAGCTCTCGCGCGCCCATTATTGTTTTCCTCTGTCCGATATTCGGGATCCTTCGAATTTTCTGCCGCGTTCGCGAATGATAACGACGGGACCGCGCGCGGCCCGGAAATTGCTGGCTGCGATGGTCGGCTGCAATTATTCGGCTCTGGATTTTTGGGAGACGAATATCGTTTCGGTGATACTAGATTTTCGGGGATCGTTGCTAGTTTGCGTGGGAAGGTGGTTGTGTCACGGTTATGTCAATGCTTTTATTAATTTTATTAATAGCAATGATAATGTTATTGATTGGCAACGATTGGATTTTAATGATGGTGTAACATGGAGAATATCTTTTAAAATATATATAAAAATCTTTTCTAATATATATTATATAATTTATTATTTTATGATGTCGGAAGTTTTACTGAATTTTATTAGATATATTGTTAAAATTAAATCGATATTATAAAACAAAAAAATAGTTCATTTAAAGCGGTGTGACGACTCGATTAGACGAATTAAAATTCTAATTGTTTCTAGTATTATTGTTGTCATTATTGTTAATATTATTATTATTATTTTATTCTTATAACGTGGTCGCATTAACTACGAAGTATTGTAATTAGCAACCACAAGCTTTGAATTAAGAAATCGCTTTATAGTCATCATTACATATATATATAGTTTTTATAGTCGTCATATAAATATATTAAAAATAAGAAAATATATCTAACGGTGCGTTATAAAAATAAAGAAGAAAAACTGAGAAGAAATAGTGTCAAAACTGGTATAATATAATGTACATCATAAATATATATACTACAGAAAATAACGGAAAATTAAATATCAATAATTACTTACTATCATACAGACAAGTACCATCCTTCAAAAAAAATAGAATGCGGAAAAAAGGTTAATAAAGCAATCCAGCGCGTTCGACCGACAGAAAGTTGCCGGTAAAGTACACTCGCGAGCAATTTTCGCTGTATCGAACCGGTCCATCCGGCGACCGGTAGCTGGATGTCCCGACCTCGGACACAGCATCTCGTGTTCTTCCACGAGCGGCGGAGGGTCGGGAATCGTAGAAACAGAGGAAGAGACCAGAAGGTACAGGGTAACCGGGGAACCGTGTGTACCGTTTGTTTGTCTTTAGCCCAACCCTCTGCCGTGTCTCGCTGTGCTCGCGTGCCTCTCCTTTTTCTCCGCCTTACTCTCTCTCTCTCTCTCTCTATCTCTCTTTCTCTCTCACTCTCTCTTGAGAGAGGACCGTGTCTCCGATCCTCCGGATACGACTTCTCCGATTTATTTACCCTCGGGCAACGCTTACAGAGTTATTCGACCGGGTTTGTATCGATCGGGCCCGGCCCGCTTATTTGTATTATTGGCTGGTTATGGCTGTCGGTGGTGGAACGTTGGAGGGGAGGGGGCGGGCGCGCGCGGGTTAGAGGAACGCCAAGTTTTCCGAGCTACTGAACTTAGCTCCTTCGCAACCGCTTATCGAAACCGATACCGGGCTGTTGATCGTCCTACCATTAACCAGATAATGGGGCTCGAGGTGTGCAACATGCTATATACGCTTCTAAACTGCGGACGCGGAAAAGTTGCCCGTTTATTGGCCCCTGGATGAATGTTGTCGATGGGGATTTTAGCGGAAATATGAATACATATTTTTCGTCATCTTTTGGAAATTTTGATGGAGCATTGATGACACAGTAACTTATATTACTTTAACGCTTGGGTGGCGGATTATTTTTATAAATAACTGAGTATAGGTAGAATTGTTTGTAATTTTTTTTTGACAATGTTTTTATATGTAGTTTTTAGGGCACTCAGTTTAGATATAGTAATATTTTGAATAGACTTTATTGAAACATGTGAACGATGAGAATTAATTGTTCTACTCTAGACACTGAAATAACTGTTTATTTATAATCTGGGTCAAAATTGACCCGGACCTTGTCGTTCGATTGGTGATAACTTCGTTTCTTGAAATTATTAATAGTTCCTATTTTATATGATATTGTCAGTATATTATGTTACATATAATTATATTATTACTATATATACTCTTATATATTATTATACTATTAATATATATTATAATCATATAGTAATAATTACCAATAATTAATCATTACTATAGAGTTGATACGCTCCATCGAGATACGAAAGAAACACGCGTCACTCGCCTGAATCCCCATAAAATAATAATAACAACAATAATAACAGCAACAACAGTATCACTCCCTTATTTGCATTACAAATGCACAAAGATCGCCCTCAGCTTGTCCACCAATTTTAGATCGTCATTGAAACGAAGCAAACCGTTCGCCCGACAAAGACCAAATTAAATCAGTCGCGACTTAACAATAATAAACTAGTACGATCGCGATTAAACCGACGAGTCCACGGCGTTTAATCGTCGTTAGCAATCGCGGAAATAAATGTGCGCCGGACCGAGCAGTTTTAACCCGAATATAATCCGCGTGATCCAGTTAAAACTTGCGCTTTGACGTCGGAACCAAAATGGCTAGAACACAGTATTCGCCGAGTAATTTCCACCTTGACCCGAGGGGTCAAATTCAAATTCCATTTATACCCGGTCCCCGCGCTGATCCGCCATTTTTCTCCGCAACAGGAAACCGTGAACAGTGCCGGCACGCTCACGGTTAATTAACCAATCAGCTGATGACTTTGAAAGGCGAGTACATATCTAAAATGATGCCGCAAAAATTAAGCGACGATTAACACCGTTGCGGTATCAAAGTTAGGGTAGCGGTGATGGTAATTGTGGGGTGGTCGATTACTGTGTATTTAGTTTGCTTTTTCAGCGCAATTCGTGTTATGTTTATATGAATGAGACGTATTGAATTGTTTTATTCGAAAATAAAAATGTTTTATTTTATACATAGGAAGTTATTAAATTTGCTATATTATACTGTAATAAATTTAATATATGTTGATCGATAAATATGATGTTATTACATTTCTGAAATTTCGATAAATAGAAAATTAATAAATTTTTCTTGTTAAACTATTTTATATTCCTTTATTTTGTTTCTATTTGAGCAAAAATAATGCCACACGCTTTATTCGATAAATATAAAGTGAATTATGCCGAAAAATAAATCGAAGGCACAGTAATCATTCGCTTACTACTTACTTATCTTTTACGCTTACTACTTAACAGAACCAGTTATCTACTGTCAACGAGTGTAACAGAAAAATACCGCTACTCCTCGACGAAGTGGTGTACTCGCGAGACCGCGTCGAGACCGTTTAAAAGAATAGTTAAGAGTCGATTAGAGGGAGACGTCGCAGGGTCTCGCGATGGGCACCCCGATAGGGCGGATACCGGAGGGCGCAGCTTCTTTCGTTAATTACCCGGCCATTCTATTGGCCCGTTTACACAGAGTGGTAGGAGCGGTCATTGCAGTGGATTAAATTAAACTCGTAATCCCTCGGTTCCGGGATATTATTTTAAAGCGGAATGTCTGCGGCGCGTGTCCTCGCGGCCCGCGGCGGGGGCAGAGGGACGAGTGGTCGTCGCAGGGGTGGGGGAATCGCTTTGGAAGGAAAGGCGGGCGGGCAGGGAGGGTAGAGAGAGAGGGGGGCAGGTAGGGAGGCTCTCGGCGGTCGAATCGACGAAAAATCCCTATAAAGGCGTGTGCGCTCTCCGGGGTCCGAGCGACGCGCGCCGCGTGGCTTTTGTGCCGTGAAACGTATCGGAAATTAATATGCCAATTTTCGGCCGAAAACCGGCTTGGCACTGGCCCACCCCCGAAAACCGATGTAACCGGCCTTTGTCTGGAAATTAGTTAAACGCGGCAGAGTGCGCGCGTACCGAACGTCAAAGCGATTTAAACGCAATATGCGCCCGATGTATGCGGGTTCCGCGCTCTCTCTCTCTCTCTCTCTCTCTCTCTCTCTCTCTCTCTCTTTCGCTCGCTCTCTTTCCTCCCATTTTTCCCACCCCCGGCATCTCGACGGGTATCGCCCTCGCCCGGCCAATCGTCTCGCGCCTGTTCGATCGACAACGCGCCTTTAAATCGTTTATTTGTTTGTTTATTTGCCCGTTTACGGGAAACGCTCGCGGCCCGTTCGGCCGCGCCGCAAAAACGGAAACCGTTGATGCCGTTCGCGGTGAAACACCGTGCCGGTAGAGAACGAGCAACAGCACTCCCCCCCCCCCTGAACACCGAAAGGGGTGCGTTTTCAATGGACGCGAACGAACGAGCGAGCGAGCGAGCGAGGGGGTCGCCGGCAACAATCGGTAGATAATAACACGTATATTATTTTAACGTAACGTCATTATTTGCGGGGCCGTTTATTACCCCGGCGAAACGCGCTGTCTGTGTGTTCGTTGCCACCGGCCTGCGAGGCGAGTACGCCCGGAACCGTGTTAAACTTTTAACGCCCCGGCTCTCTCTCTCTCTCTCTCCCTCTCTTTCTCTCTGTCTCTTTTCCCGGGTTCGTTCGACGCGCCGGCGATTTTTATTCGCCGGCTTTATTCGCCGGCTTGTTTTTCACGTGGCCGCCGGTTTATACCGGAAATCGTTGGACCGCGGATTTTTATTTATACGGTTTCGACGGAATAGAAAATATTTTGCGCGGACTTCTCTCCGGCGGGCCGAGCGCGCGGCTCATTTTAATTTAAATAAACGCAGCGCGGAGATGCGATTTTAATGGCGCTTGCAAAGTGCCGCGGTTATTATTGAACCGAGAATCTCGCAAACTTGGCGGTGATATTTTTTTTAAACGTCTCGTTTTATCGGAGCAGATTTCGATCCAATTTGCAGATCGTCGGGGTTATGGTTTTTGTAACCTATTTTGTTAGAATTTTGATGAAATAGATTTCGATTAACTTCGAAATCATTAGGGGATCGATTTATTCGCAGTCAATATTTCCCTTCTAAATAGCGTTTATTAAACGTTTGATTCGCGTTTCGGTGAAATTGATTTTAATGAATTTCGAAATCGTTAGGGGATGGTTCGTTTATTAGCAGTCAATATTTTCCTTCTCGACAGGGTTTTTTAAACATTGCGTTTAATTTTTGATAAAATGGAGTTTGATCAACTTTACGATTATTAGAGGGTTCGTTCATTCGCAATAAATATTTTCCGTCTTAATATTATATTTAAAAATTATTTCCCTCAATTTTCGATAAAATATATATTCGTCAATTTCGAAATCGTTAAAGGGTTGATTCGTTTCGCTTCTGGAATGTTCTCCGCGGCGACCTTTACACCTTCGTGAAACTATATTCTATACGGCCGACAAAGATTTGAAAAGGGGTGGTTTGTCAAAGGCGCAGTCACCCCAAATCTCCATGCGGGGCTTGCATAAAACATAACTACCAGAGACCCTCCGAAAAACTAGTCGCGATATAAAGACACTCGTTTAATCCATAATCCCTTCAATAGACGCTCGAACGGAGAGGGACGGAGGGGGGTAGTTTGTCAAAGTTGCTGTCGCGGAGAGCTTTTCCCAGGATGGTTCACCCGAAGCATACCTCACGGACACCTTGCTGGAAGGTTACGCAACCCGATGGCAGACATTTAAATCGCTCCCCCTTTAATGCATCTCAAACAGGTCCGCGAAGGGATGATATATCAATGGACGACGAATTTGACGCACTTGTGGTCAAAATTAATAGAATAAAATCGGAACAGTAAGCAAACATTAAGAATTTGAGAATATCGCTGCTTTATTAATCGATTTCAATTGTTAAAAGAAGAAAGAATAATTTAATTGGCTGCTGTTCTTTAAAAACAATTTTTATTTTTCACAAAGGTCTGCACTCTATCAAAATCTGGCTAGCGATCTTCAAAATCTTTAAAAACAATTTTTATTTTGCACAAAGATCACCTGTCACACGAATTTTGCGCAAGATAGTTCATCTAAAGTTTATTCGATAACCACGCAACTGAACGAGCAACTCAACCGAGTCAAAAAAAGTCACGCTTCACTTAACCCATCCTAAATGGATCCACAAAGGGGTAGTTTATCAAGGTAACCACCGTGCGGACCTCTCGCAAGACGTTTCACTTAAAACCTGCGTCACGCGCATCCACCCACAAGCAACGGAATATTAAAGTCCTCCTAATCTGAAACAAATTTACAAAGGGGTAGCTCGCCCCAGTGAACCCTTAGGAAACAGTTCGCATAAAAATAATTCCGCGAACACGTGTACACAGAAACTCGGTGCTCGCTGCACAAAAACACAGTCGCCGCGTCAAACAGCCCCCGCGAAGGGGTAGTTTATCAAAGTAACGTCGTTTCAAAGGTTGGCTCTCGCGCAGGGCAACTTGTAAATGCGCGCCGTTCCTCTATCAGTTGATCAAACCGCTGGAACCAGAAGAGTGTTTCCCCTCTCACAATGATTTGCCGCGCGGGTCCATCCACCCCCAATCTCGTTACACGGCCCCGTGTACGAAAGCCGCCCCCCCCCCCCCCCCCCCCCCCCGGTGCTGCACGGCCTGCAAAGACGGCGTAGCCGGCCGCGCAGAATTAATTAGAGCGATCGTTGGCATTAGCGTGTGCCGCGCGGCGACTGCTTCCGTGAAAGCGGAAAAAGCACGTAGAGAAGCTGTCGGTTTCGCGGATGCGGTAGGTGGTTGATGTTGATGATGATCCGCGCGGGTGGGGGGCGAGGAGAGGAGAGCAGAAAGGGAGACAGCCGAGAGAGAGAGAGGCATCGGCGCGGCGGCGGCGGCGGCGGTATCATCGGCACCGTCGCTGTGCGTCAGCGGCAAAGGAGCTCTGGTTGGCGTATCCCGCGTGACGGTAGTCCATTGCTATTATGATGCCAGGCGGTATAGCAATGCGCCTGGCGGTTTCCGCGCGAGGCGGCGTGTCGGTCGACCGAGGCGGAGAGGAATAGTATCGTAGGAATAGGCGGCGGAGGAGGTAGGAGCTGGAGAGTAGGTTGCGCGCGCGGCCATTTTGATAATCTCCCACTCCCCTGTCCCTCTCTCGCTCTCTCTCTCTCTCTCTCTCGCTCTCTCTCTTTCTCTCTGTCGCTCTCGCTCTCGCTCGCTCGCTCACTCCGTGCAACCCTTCCCCATCGCAGTCTCCCTTCCTCGAGAACCTCTCTCCGTTCCTCTCTGGCCCGCACGCACGCTGCTCGCTCGTGTTCGGTTCTCGTGCACGCGCGCACAAACACACAGAGATAGGAAAGAACCGGAGAAAGAGAGACGGCGAGAGGAGAGAACCGAGGGGGTGGAAGATGGGGGGATGGTTCGCGAGGATCGGTGCGTGCTTCTTTTTTCCGGTGCGCTCGCGGCGCGCAGCTTTTGCGGGAAAAGAGCGTGTACGGAGCGGTCGCTAGTGTCGCGATTTCCCTCCTCTCTCTCTCTCCCTCTCTCTCTCCCTCTGGCTCGCCCCCTCTCTCTGTCTCCGCTGCTGCCCTCTCTCTTTCTCGCTCCCGCACCCATACGACGAAACACGCGCGCCAGCTCGGTCGGTCGTTCTGGCCGGAGCGGGACGGGACGGGTCGGGCCGGGACGCGCGGCGCGGCGCGGCGCGGCGTGCATGTGTGCGGCGCTCGCTCGTGTATCTCCGCGCGCCTGGTCTATCTCTCTCGCGCGGCTCTCCCTCTCCTCGTCTCGACCGGAAGGTGCCAGTTTCTCGTCGACGATCGTCTCGTGCACACTACCGCTACGCCGTCGCCGCTCTCTCGCGCGATCGTGTCGACGTCGCGACGTCCGCCCGTTTCTCTCTCGTCGTCACGACAGAACCGTAAACAAATTTGCTGGAACCCGCGCCAGTGCCACCGCGACGATCACGCCCGCAGGACCGATCGACGATCATCCATCGATCCGCGCGCGAGTGTGTCTCTCTCTTTCTCTGTGCATGTGTATGAGTGTGTGCCTGTGCCGACCTCACGATCGCCTGGGTAAACAAAGAATGTTGCCGCGGCAAGCAGATTCGCGCGACGCGTCCTCTTCACCCCGGTGTCAGTGCATCACCTAAGACCTACGCCGCCCGTCATCCCCTAATCCCCGGCTCCTCCCCCAGATCGCCTCGTCTCATCGTGTGTCTCATCGACGTTCGATCGACGTCGGCTCACGACTCTCGTGTCTCTCCCAAACGTCTCTCGGTCCTCGGACCTTCCTCGCCGAATCCAACAACCCCGTTTCCCTCTCTCGCTCGAAAACTCGCCGATTCGACGGTCGCCCTCGTCGGCGCGATCAGGTGTTGTCCACCCTCCCCCGGAAGTGTGTACTGTGGTGCGTCGCGCGCGCGCTACCGTTCCTTTTTTTCGACAGTGATCCATCCGGCCTGCGTGCGACGAGCGGAGCGCGCGCTTCTGGATTAGCCGCTCCCCTCGTGCGCGTTCGCGACCCCCCCCGCGACAACAATCCGCCCACGCGTCGAAAGAATGAGAGTAGTGGTTTTCCGCGCGAACTACGCGTCGCCGTCGGCGGGCAGCCGTCTTCCCGGTGCTACCGGTGGCTCGATAACTGGTGCACGCAGTTCTAGTGACAACCTTTACGCAGGATTATTCTCGGATACGACCGACCAACGACGCGCACCGTTGCTGCCGCTGCTGCTGCTGCCAGCCCGATCTTGAACGCTCGGTGAGTCCGTCGCGTTCGCCAGGCTATAACACGCTTCCCTCCTTCCTGGCGGCGGTGGTGCCTGCTCCAAATTTGTTTTCGATCCGACGCACGTGGGAAACGTGGCAGCGGCCTCGACGCGGTGTGCCTTGTGCTAGAACGGTAACAGGAACACGACAGGCGACGCTTTCGAACCGCCGCCGATTCTATCGAGCGTTATCGAGAGTTCCGTGAACTCGCCCGCGCGGATTCTCCTCGGACGTGTGGCGGGCTTCGGCAGAAATTCACGCTGACCAGGCGCGACGTTCTTGCGCAACAACCGGAGGCTTTCGCGAACGTTTCGTGGGGGGGGGGGGGGGGGGGGGGCATGTGTTGTTTGCTTCGGTGGACGACGATGAGATCCGTGGTTTTCTCGGAACGATTTTCCGCCGTTTGTCGCTCGCCCTATGATTTTTCCGCTTGGATCTGCCCGAGCGGAATCTTAATCGCGTCGCTTCGTTTAACCCATTGCCGTACCATTTTCTTTACAATTCCGATTACGTTTTCGATTGCACTGCTTTCTTAGCGGAAAAAGAAACTTTGTCGCGTATTTGTGTCTACTTGAACGTTTAAATATCGGTGACAAGGGAATTACTTGACATCGAGCAACGAAACCTATTCGCTTTGACTCTATTTAAACGCGTGACGTCAAATTTATTTAGATCCATACCGTTTTTACTACGGTAGTTGCACTTACAGTAATCCAATAATGTAATTCATTCAATGAATTAACCTTGAAAGCGAATCTATACATTTTATAATTGCAAGACAAGGTCATTTGAACAGTTCACTGTCAAAGAAACAACATTCGTTATTTGTTGCTAGAAATCTTATTCTCCTTTTATTCTAACTCTGTCGTTTCAAATCTCTGCGGTTTTTTCCTTCGTGATTTCATCACTGGCAGGTAACGACCTATACATATGCAATAAATAAATTGATAATGAGTCAGTCTCGTGACGAGGATTTCATACATGGAAGAAAGAAAAATTGTCTCCTTCTGTCGGGGAGATGATTAAGAACGAGGAATCGCTAATCGACGCAGCCGAGAACGAAGTCGCAACGCGAACGGGTTAACGAGATACGTATTGTTGTTCGGCGCCGAATATCGGCTCGAGAAATTACAACATCGAGGCTGGTTAATCGGTCAGCTGTTTTCGACGAGTGTGCCAGATTGTAACAGGAAATCGCGGTGTTTATTCGCGACGATGAAACACGTCGGTAACAGCTAACTAGCTAAGAATCTTGATTTGATACAATTAATTTTTTATCTCGATCGGATTACATATTTTTTAGAAGCGTCTTATTTGTACAGTCTATGAAGAACACACGCGGTAGAATTACAAGTCTACACGGTCTGTTGCAACAGCCGGTTAATTAACGCTAAATCTACGACAGCAGATAAAACGGCTTCGTTTACGTTGAAATCGTTGCAATTACGTGGACTCTTTAATAAAAAAAGAATGGTCCAACAAGCTCCTCAATTACCGCAACAAAAATGGGCGAAAGGTTCTCGTTAGATGCAATCTTGTCGTTCTCGTAAAGCAACAGTTCGGTGTTAATGAAACCGGAACTAGAAAGTTGATCGCAAAGAGACATCGGCCCAACACTTTTCTAATCCAAACGTTCCGGCAACGCGTTCGACGAAGAAGTAAAAAAAAAATGAATCTCGGTTTGGCGAGCTAAAAATCGGATCGGAAGCTGACAGGATTTGTTTTCGGCGCTCGGAAACGTTCTATTTATACCGATTCGAGAAAGTCGCCGGATTTGTCCCCGGACTTTCGTCGCATCGACGGCACAGGGTTGAATAAACGAGTTCCCGGGAAGTTTGTTTACACGGGCAAATGGAGCATTAAACAACGCGCGGCTAGGCGGATACGCTTCGACTTTCTCCCGGTTGCGCGAACAGTTTTCCGTGATAAACGACTTAATACAACTCCCCCGCGGTCTATCCCCGGTTACGCGTGTCGTCGACGTCACGGAGAAAAGACACGTGTTGAATATTTTAATTCAACCTCTACGCAATGCAACGAGGCCGGCGGCCCGAATTTATAAATCATCCTTGTCGGATCGACAAGCTTTCGGGGACCTGCAAACAAGCGTCGCCGTGTTTACGAAACGCGCGAAGACAGAGTTATTGCTCCGCCCGGCCCGTGGACTTTGGTTCTCGATTTTATTTTTCCGAATCGAGAGACGCTCGTTCGATTCCCGGGGCGTCATCGAGCAACGATCTCGGACCGTGATCATCGGGCTCGTCCATAAGCGACGCAAGAATTTCGCGTGTAAAAGTGTTGGCCAGAATTTGCAGATCAATTTCCGCGCTCGCGAATTAACCGGCTCTAAATGCCTGATTCCGGTTAACGCGGGAAGATCGAACCGGTAACAGCCGCGAACGAATCCGGACGGTTTCGACAACCGACAGTCGACTCTTCCCGCGTATTTTGACTTTCAAACGGCAAACGAAGAATCGGCCCATTGTTCCGCCGTGAAATTTCCTGTGCGATTCCGCCGGCTCGCGAGCCAATTTGCATTCCGTCGGAATTTGATGCTTCATTGAAAGGAAAAGCGATGCTCGAGTTCGCTTTTAAAATGAATTCTGAACGCTCGACGCCTCGTCTCCCTTCCCCCCCCCCCCCCCCCCGCTTCTAAAAGGAAGCGCAAACATCGCGTGCTCGGCCAAGTGTGTTGAAATTGTGTCTTCTCGCGTTGTTACAGGAAACTATTGCGTTCCCTTGGCTCTTCTAACCAGCCACCGTTCTCGCCGTTCGTGACCGGTTTCACATTTTCCGTTTCATAATTACTGGAGTTATGAAGCTGTTCGCATCGTTAATATATTTCTTCATTTAGGCACGCACTGTTATAGAAATTCAGATAAATTTCGATAAATTTCGATAAATTCGATAAATTTCGATAAATTCGATATCGTGGTTTTTAGGTACTTGGGTATGTTTAATATTAATCACTGTCTTGTTTTAAGGAAGAAATTATTGATATTCTTTTATTTATTATTCTGGATGTTCGAAAGTTACTCTTAGAGGTTCCTGGGGTTGTTTAGAGTAATTTTTTCCTTTGCAAAATTTTTCTCCGCCGCCTCGTTCGCGAGTTATTAACGAATAACGTTGGCCAATGAGAGGCGAGCTCTCTTAACGCAAGGCAGCCGCTAGGCTTCACGCGCTCGTTGGCTCGGCTGCCACGCGCCAGCTGATCTCGCGTCTCATTGGCTAGCGTTTTTCGTTAATAACTCGCGAACGAAGCCGCGGATTGCATTTTCGCTAAGGAAAAAGTTTCACCAAATCGTCTCATCTATCTTCCATTCCCATAATTGCCATACTTTTTTGGAACACCAGTATAACTCGTATACATATACATACGTATCTATACACATAGTATAACACATATGTTAGACAAGATCTGATATCGTCCCACGAGAGTATTTAAATTTTATACATCCCTCCCACGAGAGTATTTAAATTTTATACATCCCTCCCACGTGACCGCAGTGACGACACGCAGCGCGAAATTAGATCGCAGCGGGGG
>NC_135781.1:4250704-4263176 GCF_028453695.1 Augochlora pura
CTAACACATTTTGTCACTTCGTTCCCTAAACGACAATCGCGCGAGGAGAACGACGGTCTCAAAGGCCGCGTCATTTAGCATATCTCCCGCGACTGTCGCCGCTATCAAGCGCATATATATGACGCAACATTGTGGTGGCGGAGATATTTTCCGAGCTGCTGGCAGAGCAGACACGTGGAACGCTGGTAACAGACACGGTAGTTAAATGGCGAAGTGAAAACACATCTGGCGAAGCCGACGATTCCGTCTCCCGAGTTAGCAGTCGGTAGCAGAGCAGCCTCTGTCAATCCGTTCAAGGAGATTAGCGCGTCGACGCGAGTCGAGTCGAGTCGGGCCGAGGCGAGGCACACGAGCGCGTCGTCGAACGAAACGCGGCTTTCGAAGGCTGTGTCGTACAAGCGAAACGATGTCAGTGTGTCAGTGTCAATGGAACCGAGTCATTGGGTTTGTCGATTGTGATTCAACGGGAAGATGGCATCGCGGTTTAGCCGGCTCCGTCGTCGTCGTCGTCTCGGCGCTTCTCGTCTCTCGCCGATCTCGCTTCTGCTCAGCTGATTCTCCGTCTCGACCTCTCCCGCCGTTTAACGATCCTCTCGCGTAATAGCTCGCCATCTTAGCCCGAGATCCATTGCGACGCCTCCGACTTTCTCTAATTTTGAAACGCGCCTGCCAGCTGGACGACGATCATCGAGCTGGTAAAATTGTTTCATTGAATTGTTAACGTTGATAGGAAGTTTTCACGCTGAGAGAGAAATCAAGTAAACGAGCGATAATTAGTAAAAAGTAATGAAAGATGAAATAATAGAATAATAATAGAAAATGGGAATAAAGAAAAATAACAAATAAACGATAATATGTAAAAGACGACGACGAGTAAAAAATAATAATAAGGCAGAAATAATAGTCAGTAAAAACGTAGACAAGAGAAAATAAAATAGATATAAAATAATCAGGTAAAGAAATAATATATAATAGACAATAATAACTAAAAATAAGCAAGAAATGACAAAAAGTAAAAGACGGTAATCGGCTCCTTTTTGCGACGATTTATCAGATTCTCGTTGCAAGTAACGCAAGGACAAGTTTCTCAGATTGCGCGAAAGATGTTACGCGCGTTTATGAAGTCCGGCAAAGCGGAAACGCGTTCGAGAATCGAGATCCCCGGTGCCGGATACCGTGTCCCGATCCAGGGCACCGTTAAGTCAGTTTAGGGCCGCGGCGCAGCACCCCCCGGGGCACTTTAGCATTTACACCGTATTTCCATTGAAAATAAATAGGGCGCGCAAGCCACCAAGGGGTGGACAAGCCGGATAAATTGCACGGTCGCCTTACAATCCGTCCGCTCAGCCGAAGCAATCAACCCTTAACTCCGCCGGCCCGCTTATCAATCTCCTCGCGCATTAACATTCAGCCCCGGCGCATTAAATTCTGCCCACGTTAAATGTTACCTGTAACGAGTACACCGCGTCGTTATCATTAGACCGCCGATCTTTATGCGAGCTCTTATTCTCGTACGTTAACATATCGGAATTAACCCCTTGCACTGCGATTCATTTCGCGCTTCGTTGATTAGCACTTGTTTCTCCTTAATACTTTTAATACCAGACGATTTTTATTTCTTTTATCGTCTTTGTGTATTTTTATCTCTAGATTTTATTAAGAGAAGAATCTATCTTTATTTCGGTGTAGAAGAAATTTAATAATTTAGTAGATTTTGAAGTGAAGCCTGTATCACGAGTCCGACTCGTTATTATAGTGCAAGGGGTTAAACGGACGACTACTAAGCAACGACTCGTAAAAGTAAAATAACAGGGCATCTTGCAGATCTGAACAATTTTCATGCGTTTTAAGAATTTGCACGTGACACGAATGCATAAAGATACGCAGTCTGGTTATCATTCTCGCATCAAATGCGTGACTTTTCGCCCCTTTGGTTAGGGTTGGCAAGGCTGATCTCACGCTTGATTTTCATCGGGAGCTTTTAGAAACAGGTGTAACGTGCATGGACACGAACACTTCGCAATGTTTGTTGTAGTAAACTGTCTTACCTGCAATTATATTTGTAACAATTATAATTAAATAATTATTTATTCCACGAGTTCTGTGGAATCTACGAAGCATTAGTTTAATCACGATTATGACTGATTATGAGGTGTCGGTGAACAAATTAGCTCTTAGCGACGCGTTTAGTTCACACTGTTATATTCCCTCGATTTTTCATTAATATTTATAAAAAGCTAAGTAGAAGAATTGTCTTAAAGAATACGTCGAAAACGCTAAACGTATAAAATGATACATAATTCTGCGCTTCTTATTGATCGGCGAATTATTATTTATCATCAAATTGCCTGTAATATGCGGAACTTCCCTCCTCAATTTAAAAGGGTTGGACACTTTCCATCAGATTCACGTAGTTATCCGCAACAAAGTTAGAACTCGTAGATACGTTTGACCTACGCGAACCCGAGGAAACCCGCAAACGCTGTTCTCTATTTAACGATCCCGCAACTAGGACCGCTGGGGGTGAGAATCATCTCTCATTCACTCCCTCTCTCTCTCTCTCTCTCTCTCTCTCTCTCGTTCTCTCCTTGAGAACGGAATTTTCCCGACGGCAGGTAATCGATCGCCGCTAGTCTATCTCTCGGCGGGTTATAAGCTAATGAAATCGGTAATTAACGAGCGATGGGTGTCGGGCAACGAGCAAAGAGAAAATGAGGATAGCGAGAGTGATTACGGTACACCGAGTGAGAGGCGGCGAGAAGAGAGAGAGAGAGAGAGAGAGAGAGGGAGAGAGAGAGGAGGAAAGGCCGTCGAATCGGCGAGAATTCGCGACCGCGCAATCCGGCATTCAGCCTTCGCCGGCTCAAAATAAACGCGACAACTCAGTGGTGTTCCCCTCGATCTCTCCTCCCTGGCATCGCGTCGCTTGATCCTCGCCGCGATCCATCTCGCTTTCCTCGATCCGAACGGCTCTGTCCTCTCGTTGATCTTCTCTCGGCTTTACTCTCCGTGTTCCTTGAATCTGACGGTCTTTCTTTCTCGATTTCCCTTTGTCTCTCTCTCTCTCTCTCTCTCTCTCTCTCTCTCTTTCTATTTAGCATTGAGTTTACGAAATAATGAAAGCAGATACCTTGTACAATAATTAATCAAATTGACAGGCTCATATTTATAATATAATGTCATATAATGTGTTGAATAAAATTCTTCTGAATATATCTTTTAATTTCATTCATTTTAATGTTCATTTATCTCATTTCTATCATTACTTTAGCAATTTTTTTTAATAATAATTCTCATGAAGTATGTTTCCAAACACAAAAATTTCTAACAAATATTTTTAGTAACCAAGGTTTAAATATTCTAGACAGCTTATTTGTAGTAGCGTTGTGTTAATTATCTGTCTATCTATTTATTTATCGATCTCATGATGTATCTAACGATTTATATTATAATCTATCTAACAATTTAGCTAACAATCTACCTATCAATCTATCTAATAATCTACCTATTAATCTATCTAACAATCTATCTAATAATCTACCTATAAATCTGTTTAGTAATTTACCTAACAATCTACCTATTAATCTATCTAATAATCTATCTAACAATCTACCTATCAATCTATCAAACAATCTACTTAAAACAATCTATCTATCAGTCTACGCAATAATTTATGGATCTCCTTCTCCCCCCGTTGCTTCCCCCGTTTTCTTGTCGCCGTTCTTGCCGTCTCGCCTTCGTAGCTAAGTGCTAACTAAGCGCGAATCCAATTCGACACACGTACGACGGGCGTGCGTGCCACGACACGATGGCGGAACGAGAGTCGCACTCTTTTGCCTGCTTGTTTGTACATAGACAAGGGTGAACCACCTAAATCGCCGCGAATTCTTCCATGATTAAGAGACCGTTCCCGACGTCTTCGATTGACCGCGCGATTTTAGGAATCGCTTTTTTATTTGAGCCGTGACGTTCTAAAATGATTTATCGTGGCGAGGCTTTGAGGTCATTTTTTACTCGAATAAGCTATTGCAATAGATAGTGGAATATTGTTCGAATAATAAGGATCTATTTATAGGGATATTTTAATCTTTACTGCAATTTCAATTAGTTGTATAAAACTGCCTTTGTAGTTTTTAGAACGATTATTTATGTATGAATTAATGATCAATCTATCCAAAAGTAACAGTTAATATTTCAATAATAAAGTAATAATAGAATTTATTCTCAAATTTATTTTAATTATATTTTATAGAATTCAATTTATTACGTGTAATTTAATTTAATCTATTTCTAAATTTATTTTGATAACAAAGCACTTCACGTATTACCATTTTCATTTAAATCGAGTATTATCTGTACAAATTTCTATATAAATAAATTCCTTTTTACGAATTTCAATTCCTAAGAATCTACGTCCTGTCCAATTAAAATCGAATAAATTCTTGTTCGAATAGAATCTTATTAGAAATAAATATCGATCTAGCTAAATTTGTATTCGACCAGTTGTTTTCCATATTTTTTTACACTCCTTCTCCCGATTAAAACGGCGCTGCCAATGGGGACTCGAATCCGCCCCCGACGAAGCATCCCGCTGGAGAAATCTGCCGAAGCGGAACGAACGCCTCCGGAAAGAAGACGGCTGGATGTCGCGGATAGGCCAGAGCCGAGAATTTAATAGACGCGAGTTACCCGCCGGAGCATCGTTCCCGCGGAGATACGTGCTTTATCTGCATATTCGGTGGCTTCGAACAAGCAAGCGGCGGGCGGCCGTGTATCACCGCCGATCTTCCTGAACTTTCGGCGGCCCGGGCTCTCTCTCTCCGCTTGCACAGTATATACTCTCGGCCGTAGTGGTTCCGTTTTACTTTTTCCCCCGTTATCTCCTCCTTCTTTTCTCTCTCTCTCTCTCTCTCTCTCTCTCTGTCTGTCTTTCTCTCTCTCTCTCCCCTTGTAAGCACAACTAATTTCTGCTTGAAAGTCGGGTTTAACGCCGGTCATATGACCGCGCCGCGCGCCCCCCTCGCCTTTATGATCCCGCGCCTTTGCAACTCCGGCCGCGCGCACGCTATTCGCGATCTTATCCGTCGCGAGCACACAACGGGGATGGTTGTACGCCACGGATTAAATCTAAACAATATTACGTCGAACTTCTGGCCGCGGTCTACCGGGACCTTCGGCGCGGCGATGGGAGGGAGGGGAGGGTACCGAAAGTAATCGAATGCGAAGGCGATGGAATAAGAATTTATTAAGAAATAAAAGCGAATTAACTCTGCTTTAGTCAATATTTTATACGAAATAAAAATTGTCCAAATCAAATATAATTAATGAAAATTTAGCGTAGCTCGAGTTTTTCTCTTAATAATTTCAATGAGTTAACAAAGGTGCAACAGAACGGAAAACAGAATAAGAATAATAATTTATTAAGAAATAAAAGGAATAAAAGCGAATTAACTCTGCTTTAGTCAATATTTTATAGGAAATAAAAATCGTCTAAATCATATGTGATAATAGGAAATGAAACGAAGCTCGATATTTTCTCTTAATAATTTCAATAACTCAACAAAGGTGCAACAGAGCGGAAAATAAACGTAGTTAACGAAGTTACCGTATCAAACAGACTTTTTTTAACACGATTTAAGCATTGTCCGGTGATCGAAGATGTGACACGATCAAAACCGTCGCCGATCGTCAAAGATTCATCCCCCGCCCACGGAGACGATCCTTTAGCTTCGAGCTCGATGCTTTAATAATCACCTCGTGCCTGGGTTCTAGCCGAGTTCACCGGCGGAGGAGGTCCAGGTGAGGTGGCACGTGGGCGTGCTCCACGCGTCACCAATGAATTCGCAATGGCCCGAAACGGATCGTTCTACCACCTGGCCCGGGACACTCCGGTTTCCCAGGCTCCTATCGCAAGAATTGCTGTTCCGCGGGGTGTTAAATTGTTATGTCAAGTCTCTCGGTCGGTGCCCGTTCTTGGGATCTCGTTTCTTCGGCGAAAAGAAAAGGGGCGACGTTCTATTCGAAACATATTTTTCTGTCTTTCAAATAGTCGCAGTTTAGAAAGAAATTTTTAATTAATTATATATTTAAATTGATTATTTTACTTGCTTAGGTTCAGTAGAATCTTTTAATATTTTAGTTGACTTGGATAGGTTCGGTAGAATCTGTCCAATATTTTGGTATCTCTTGGAGTGTCGCGGATGAAATGTGTTAGGTGACGATTTAGATACACGGGGTGTTTTAAATACAGTGGGTGCATTAAATACAGTGGCTGCCTTGAGCACAGTGGATGTATTAAATATACAAGACTTGCATGTCATTTCCAAGAAAGACTATAATATTTAATATGAAAATTACAAAGGATGACATAAACAGTATTTGGTAGCTCAGTCACTCTCCTTTTACCTCTCTCTTCTCTCTTTTACTCTCTCTCTCTAATATTATCAAACTACAATTGCAAACGTACCAGCCCCCATACTCGCCCCACACTCTACCTTCCAATCGAACATCGCGCTTCAATATCGTACGCTTCACGAGAAACACAATCACAGCATTAACCCTTTCGGTACGAACACTCTATCCGTCGTGGCACTTTTACTATACGAGGCGTTGCGCTGAAAATTCGCACACGGCCAGACCTCATTTATATAAAGATTGTCCTAAGCGTTAAATAAAAACTATGCTCAATAAAACAGTGTTTTTTTTTTTAAACAAAAAAATGTTGCTTCCAGCTATAATATTGACAGATATGAAATCCTGTTATTTATACAAGTTAGCACGTGGACGCCGTATATATCCGATGCTCGTCCATACCGGTCGTCACATGGATGCCGGATATATCCGGCGCTCGTACCGAAAGGGTTAAATGCAATAGGTTCCGTCCGATCGCGTTCCTCAGTAGAAGCATTGCGACAATCGTCCCCCGGTGTCTCACCTGGCTCGAGTCGAGCGAACGATGGTCGATTGCCTACTCGCACGCCCACGATTCGCGAAGCGTCGTCTCCCGAGGTTATCATCGAAAAATGGGCCACGCCGTAGCCCCTGTTAACTGATTCCTCGTGGCCGAGGGTCGGGGGTCAGCCGGAATCCGTCAGCGTCCTCGTACCGTGAACTATCGACCCGTATAAAAAGGGCGAACACGCTCGACGGTCCGTCGTAAAACATGGTCGCGATGTTTTATTGACCGACAGAGGGAGAGAGAGGGGGGACAGAAGAGAGGCAGACAGAAAGAGACAGAGAGAGAGAGAGAGAGAGAGAGAGAGAGAGAGAGAGAGAGCGAGGGAGGGAAATGTGAAGATAGAGACAGAATAAGAGACAGAGAGAGTGAGAGAGTGAGAGAGATCCGTTGACGGTCGCACTCGCCCCGATAACGTAATAATCCTTTATCGCGCGATCGAAGAGGACACAGGCCAGGCGGAAAGCCGGGAGTACCCTTTGAAACGGGAGCCCGGGCGCTTGTTCTTCCCAGAACGGTGACGTTTTTACGAACCGACCACGCGAATCGATTCGACTCGCCGCGGTTCACCGAACAGCTCGAACAATATTTTCTCTCTCGTCTTTTGTTCGACGCTGACGCGCGACGTCCGTGTGCCGACCACGTCCGTGTGTCAATAACTTTGTTCCAGAGCCGCGGGGGGAATGGCGACCGGTGAGGGGCGAAGAGGGCGAAGAGGGAGGAGGCCCCGGCGGATCGGTGGCACGGTCATTTCGAAAATAGAATCGAACAACCCACGGCAACGTGTGCCCGCGAACGCCGATTTAATAAACGATTAATCGAACAAGACGCGCGCGCGCGCGCGCAACGCGACACGAATGAAACAGTAACGAGAGTGTGCGACACCTCTTTTGTTTTGGCCGATCGCGGGATCGTTACTGCGGAACGCGTGCCGGATTCGCGATTTCGAGCATTGTCGGCGAGATTGTAGTTGCGAAAATAAATTTGAAGAATTCGGTAGATTTGTAGAATTGTTTTTTCAGTTTTTAGGATAATGTAATGTTTTGCGATCTGAATAATGGTAAATTAAAAAATTTGAGTTACGTCGTTCTGATGGATTCTATGGTATAGTTCGATTTAATTTGATTTAATTGAATTTAATTCGATTTAATTTGATTTAATTCGATTTAATTTAATTCAATTTAATTTAATTCGATTTAATTTGATTTAATTCGATTTAATTCGATTTAATTTAGTTAAATATCTTTTCGCACAAAAATCCGAAAAATACACTAGAAAAGTTCAGCGACGATCTATTTACCGTGACGATAATTTCATTCGCATAATTCAATCGGACATTGTTCTACAAACCCGTTGTCCTAACGAAGAACAATATCTTGGAAGAAAATGCCTATAGAAGCGGCCATTCAACGGCCGAGCACCAGCTTAACGCATATCAGCCCCTAAAAATCCGAATAAACGCCTCGCCCCCTACTTTCCTCAACTAATATAAATCAGCCGCGTTTAGTGGTCCATAAATCCAGCGTTAAAGGAAGACAATACTTCATTCGTACGGCGCGGCTCATAAAAGTGTTCGTGCAGCTTTTAAAACCGGAACGTAGCGTCTTTCCGGCAAGGAGTACGAAAGACCGAACCGATCCGTTTGGCACGGTAAATAATTGAAACGCGAGAGGTTAAGCGGTCCGATCTGCCGCATCGTTGTCCGGCGTTCCCCCCCCCCCCCCCCCCTCCTCGTTACCGTTTCAAATGGACCGCGATTAACGCCGGTTAATTATTTCCGTCGGCGATATTCCGCGCGGCGCCTCGGGGATCGGGCCGCGCTGCTAAATGATTCGTTGGAAAAACTCTCTCGTTCGCCAGGTATCCGACGACTCGCCCCGCCCGGTTTTAAAAGGTATCGGCTAATCTTCTCTCTCTCCCCCCCTCTCTCTCTCTCTCGCCCTCTCTCGCTGGATGCAACTGTTGCTCCAGTTTCCGAGGACTCGTTGAATCGACGCGACCCTTTATACGCGAACGAGTTTTTTCTCTCTCCTCTCTCTCTCTCGCTCGCTCTTTTTTCTCGTCTTTTTTTAAAACCGCCGCTACGATATTTGGAACGGAAGTAGGCTCTGCAATTCCTCGTCGACGGTCTACCGCCGGGGTTTATAAATAGCCGCTATTAGCCGGGAATGTTTAGGAGAGAAAGAGTTTCCGATGTTCCTGTGCGGCAGCGGTTTTTTTCCCGGGGCGGCTCGAATCCTCCAGTTTCCCGTCGCAGCTACCTTCTCGCAGACTCTCCGCGCCGCCCGCGCGATAACGTGGTAATCCGATGCGACTCGGAGCCGGCTCGAATAAACACCGAACACTTTCGAACTTGGCTTTGGATGCTCCGTGAGAAGTTCATTTTCCTTGCTTCAATCTCAAGGCGACGAACAGATTCATTTTTATTATAAAGGGTGTCCCAAAATTCACGCAAGAAGTAATTTATTACTTATTAAAGTAATTTACTTTATTGTTTGCATAATATTGCTCAACAATAAAAATGCGTTGCTCTTTTGCGTAGCGCTCCATCTTTAATAACCCTGAACTGTCAGCCGTCATTCTGTATTTTTTTTTTGGTTGGCAACACTTTACCGCACAGATGGCGCAAAATTCAAATCTTGCGCGAATTTTGGGACACCCTTTACTTTATCGACGGATTTTTTGATAATCTTTTGTGGTACAGGTTTATTGCACGGTGATCGACGCAATTGATTCCTTTAGGTATAGTAAGGTGTTGGACGTTCTTGTTTCAGGGTTTAAAAAGACTTAACAATTATTAAAATTAATTGCAATTTTTAGGAGTTGTTATTTGGTTTATTTTATTTTCGAAACAAATAAGAGATGTATTATTCTTAATATTGTTATTCGTTGTTAATGAATTTTGTAGAGACCTTTTATAGTGCAGAGCGAAGTATCCGACGTCGTGTTAAAATTATAGGAACAATTGTTAGAATTGATCACGATTTCGAGAGCTGTCATCTAGTTCACTTCAATTCCAAAGCAAGCATTATTACTAATATAACATTAGATTTATGGAACACTGAAAGCAGCTGTTTTCTATTAGCTTATAAAAGCAATTTCATTGTTTTCTATTGGTTTATACAAGCAACAATAAGAAATTTATTCTGATTTTTAACAAGCATTATAAAAATATATATAACACAAGCGAGGCACATATTCAATGAATAACTCCCAAAAGTACCCGAACAATCGTAAATTAAAAAGTCGACGACCCGCCATTTTTACTCGCATCCCTATAACGCAGGAACACGTTGCAGATGAAACAGCTTACTACAGATTCCTAGAGCATTCTCATACCATTCGTATAGAGCAGAAATTTGCAATTTCGTTGGCGTTCGGTTCGGGAATCTATCGCGAAAAGAAACGGATAAATTGTCTAGAGCTGGCAAAGGACCGGGAGAGAGAGCGAGAGAGAGAGAGAGAGAGTAGAGGAGAAATGCACTCGGCACAATCCGGGAACGCACTCGAACTCTCCCGGCAGCTGCAATCGACCGCGTCGCTATCTCGTTACCGATAGGATCATTAATCTTGCGCAGCACATCGTCGATATTTATAGGAGCGACGGGAACAAAGACGGAACTGTGCACCGTCTGCGATAAGGATAATAAGGACGTCTAACGCGGGGCTGGGCGAAGGGAAATGCCCCGGTATCGATTATGGCCGCGGCGAACGGGGACGGCGAACGGCAGAGAACGGTGGCGAACGTCGCGCGCGGAAGGGGCGCGGAAAAGTATGATACAGCCGGCGGCAGGGGGGAGATGGGGAGGGGTGGGGGACGATGGTAAAACAAAATTTACGGACGAGCGCGCCGCGGCGCGCGTTCGGAAGGCCTCGTGGCACTCGTGTGTCGACGATCAATTGCGCCCGTCTGCCGGCGAGGAACGATTCACCCGGTACACTCGATGACATCGATAGACGCGTCGTCGACCGGTGAATTGTCGGTCGGGAAATTTTGAAAATTGTTTGGCCGAGGCGGGCCGCGAGCCCCGCACGCCACGCGGCGTGTCCCCCCCTCCCATCCCCCGCTTTCCCCATTTATCGAGGCGCTAATCACGAAAACGCGCAGGCTTCGTTAGTGCGATGAACTTTGCCGGCTTTTGCGACCCGTCGCGCGTCGCCCCGATATTCGATGAAGCTCTCTAACTCCCTCCACCTCTCTCTCTCTTTTTCTCTTTCTCTCTCTCTCTCTCTTCCTCTCTCTCTTTCTCTTTCTCTTTCTCTTTTCTCTCTCGCACCGGTCGCGCTCTTCATTGTAATCTCGAAATCTGCTGGTTAGAGACCAACCCGGCAGCCCCGAGAAACTCTCGACGATTCGGGGGAATTGTTCGATCCCGAAACGCGTTTCCTCCTGTCGAGTGGATGTCCCTAATTCGAGCCGTTTGTCGGGCCGTTCCAGTTGACGGGATTATTCGCTCGTTTATGTAAGCGGCCCCCGCTTTCAAATCCGCTGCCGCGCCGTGAAAACGCCGCGACGCGCAAGAACCAACCCCCCTCCTCGTTCAGAATTTAATAATTAGCTTCGGCGGATGTGTACATTTTTCTCTCCGCTTCCTTTATCCGATGGGATCGGACCGCTGCTCGATCAAAATTCAATCTCCAGCGGGCGGAACGCGGTCGAACCGGACAGTTAACGCTAGCTTTTTTCCACCGAAGTGACGCGTTCGAAATTTACGGTTTGCTGATTTTAAAGACGCGCCCGTGACGAATTTACTCCCCGTGTATTCGGTTTCCCTTATTTCATCCCGTTCGAGCGATTTATGCGTTCGGATAGACGCCAGGGTTTTTCTTTAACCCTTTGCACCATTAAAATTGTTCTGTCAGCCTTTGAAAGAATTTTTATAGGAACAAAATTAATGTTGGAAAAATTATTGAAAATGAAACTGCTAGTATGAATCGCGAGAGTAAAATTGGTACATATAAAATGCGCTTTCGTGGCTTAAAATGGAAATACTGTACGCTAGAGAAATTATTTCAGATTTACAGTAAAAGTGGCTTCGAGTGCAAAGGGTGAAATACTGAAGGGATGTGTATTTTATTAGCTATTAGTAATTATTGTTAGCTATTGTTCTAATGACTAGAAATAGTTCGAAATAGTTGGCTGCTCGTGAAATGACTGCAAACTAAAACTAGACAATTTTTTAGTTTCTTTTAAAATTAAGTAAAGAGTTGAATCGTAAGATTTATTTGAGCAATCGTATCTAAATATAATGATTTAACTATGATTTAACTGGTTGCGTAATTTAGCAAAAGTTCTCGCACAGATTGGGTATCCTATGGTTTCAACACCGACCGAAAAATCAAAGGGAATTGGGCAGATTAAACGAATAGTTTATACAAACTTTATGAAGTAATATCGGATTCATTCGATGAGTAATTTGATTTCGCGAAAATAAAAACGCTACCTTTTGCAGGGTTATTGGAAAAGCACTCGATTCGATATTTCGCCAATGAAAAACAGGACATGAGATTCCAGCG
>NC_135781.1:4263276-4272606 GCF_028453695.1 Augochlora pura
CGGCTATTTTTAAGCAGTTGCAGTTGGTTATAGATTCGCGAATACAATCGGGAAACAAAACGGGGCAGCCTCCAGCGCAGTTAATAAGATCGCGCGTCGACAGGTGGATATCCGAATAGGCTGCGCCGCCGCGGGATATGCAAATATTGTGCTTGCATCGACTGCCGCGTGAAAACTCGCTTGTCATCGTTACACGGACCTCTGCGCATGCGACGAACTTCGACAGGTTGTTGACTGAATTATGCGAACCACTGCTCCGCCGACCGGCTTTTATGCAATCGAGTCGGCGAAATTTCATCTCGGTCGATGGCTCTCTCGGCCGGAAGTCGCGCGCGCCGCAGATGTTGCCGCAGCGCCTCGCGACGATTTTTGCAAATTAAAATTCTTTCGCGTTTTCTTTTTTGTAATAAATATCGAATTTTAGGATTTTTATTATGCTTACAATTTATATCGTTCGACCGTTGTGCTAACTAACATTTTATGAAGTATGATATAATAATATACCAATATAAATGAATAATTTATATTAAAAATCCGAAAAACTTGGCTCAAATTACTTTTAAAGTATAAAAGCCAAAAATCTATATATAATAATATTGTATGCATATCGTGAAATATTTTAATCAATTAAAATTGTAAAGTTAAGCTGAACGACTTTCTCCAAATAAAATCAGAGACGTATAATAAATTAGCGTAACAATTAATTTTCAAGTCACGACAGATCATTTCGTCATTCGCATATATACATAAGTTACTCATTTCATTGATTTATTGATTGATTGATTCATTCATGGTAAACGTCGTTTGGTATAAGAAAAAGATATCACACGTTCGGAGAATTGAAAGAAAATGCATCGATTTCTGAGAACAATCGAATAATTGCTGGACATGAAATATGAGCTCCGTTAACTTCGCTTGCAGACATAATAACAAAAATGTTGAATTGCAAATAACTTCGTTAAACATCGTCGACTCTTCCGAATTTCATTGCACTGTTTTCTGTACTCTGTCCGTGAAAATAAAGAAAGAAAGAAAGAAAGAAAGGCGTAAATAAAGAGATATATAAATGGATAAATGAGGAAATAAGGAAGTAAAGAGATAGATAGGTAAATAAATAAAGAAATAAGTAATTAAATGAATAGGTATATAAATGAGGAAATAGATAAGTAAATAAATAGATAAATAGATAAATAAATAAATAGATAAATAGATAAATAAATAAATAGATAAATAGATATATAAATAAATAAATAAATAGATAAATAGATAAACGAGTAAATGAATAAATAATTAAACAGTACGGTATAATAGTATAAATAACTAATCGGTCACAGCCGCCAGAAATATTGAATCACCGATCCGTCTCGGCCGTCGCAGATCGTTAGCGTATTCCCACCTCCGAAAATAGCGCACAGGTGCGAGCACACCGTGGTATCACCACCGAAATAAATTCCCCCGATGCGCGCCGTGCTCGTCAATGCAATTTCCAGCACTTTTAAGAGTCTCTCTCCCCACTCTCTCTCTTAAAGAAAAACCGAGGACATTCGAGAACAAGAGAGAGACGAGAGACACTGCGGAGGTGTTTCGTTGCTCGCAAGTTTCCTCGACTTCACGGTCCCCGCTTATATTCCGGTGTCGTCGCTCGTCGAGGTATTAGTTCGTCGTCGCCTCGTTTAGACGCCATATGGCGTCGCCGGGAGCCCTCGCCCTCGCTCACCCCTCCCCCTCCCCCCCTCCCCCGTCGACGGAACATTTGGCCGGTCGTGGACGCGGCTAGGATCCTCGACGAGTCTTCCGATTACAGTCTCGAAACCTGGAAGACGAATTCCGAAGCGATGCCAGCTGCCCAAAGGGTCCACGCGAGAAACCCCATACGTTGCGGCGGGCCGCCCCTCCCATAGATCCTAAGCAGGCGGGGTCGTAAAACGCGGCGTAAATTATACCGCTATGATTTTTCTGCGGGCTTCTTCTTTCTTATTTATTCGATTTGTTGGAATATTTTTCCTGGCTAGTTTTTGATTTATTGGAACATTTTTGTTGACACATGATTGAAGTATAGTAACGCAAGACGATAAGAGACAAAAGTAATACGTTCTTCTTGATACGAATGATCAATTTTTAATTATATAATGTAATAGTGTTCTTAAAGTTGTGACTTAAAGCTTTGTGATTTTATTACGATGTTATCGTGAATTATGTTTTATTCAAATTAGGTCAAATTAGGATATACTTATTTTTTGATTAAATGAAACGTCTGAATGAGAAGGTAACATTTATAGCAAACTCGCAGTAGACTGCCTCGATCTTAACGACAATATTACTATTACTAGTATTATTAGTAACATTGTTAAATCAACATCCTTACTGTTGCATCAGTATTGCATTATTATTATTATTATTATTACAGAATTTCCAAATTTGATATTATTAGAATTTCCATACCGTCTCCCGCTTTTCATGTAATAAAATAGAAATAGTAATTACCTAATGACATTATAATTCACCCAATAAATAAATTAAAAAATGTCAAGATACATCTTAACACAATGGATTTTAAATAACGCGAGCAAACGATACAAAATATCGTCAACCATAAAGACAATTCGAAGGCGCCACGTTCATTCGGATTTCCTGAACAATGTACCGGGTGTCGATCGCGTATCCCATTACCTAACGCATTGCCTGACCTTCTTGCGCGCAGACTGATTTCCCACCTTCAGCAACCGATCGCTATAAAATCGCACGATGCCGAGAACGTCTTTTTATATCGCTACGCGTGCTCGAGAATCGAAGTTCAACTGCGATCCGGCCAATCCTCGCGCGATAGTGACACGGCTAATCATTGACAGGAGTCCGCGCGCGCGCGCGCGACCCGTGGATGACCTTTCGTAACGCCGCTCGCTGCTCGTTCTCTTCCTGCAAGTAACTCAACAGGTGTTTCGCGACTTCTCGACTTTCCTAATAACCGCGTTACGAGCGTCTTACGAACGCCCGAGACGCGCCGAAAAATTTCGCAGCTCGGACTCGCTTGTTAAACCGGATTTTCACGTAAACATTCGTTGCTTATGTAATGAGTAGCATAATAAGGTAGCATAATATGATATTAGAATTGATAGAATGAAATGTAATGATTGGTTCGTGGATATTATTTTGCAAAATAAATTTATGGCAAAATTGGGTGGCTGCTATTTAACCCTTTGCTGTCGTCTGTCTATTCTCAGTTGCCAGAGATATTTATTTTTTTATTTTTATATGAAATTAAAATATATTATTGTGTTATATATGTATAAACTTTTTAATAAACTCTCAGCCATCAGAGATATTTATTTCTTTATCTTTATATGAAATTAAAACATATTATTGTGTTGCATATATAAAACTATGAAAAGGATTTAATAAACTTCGTTTTTCCTACTTGATCTTATATGTTATATATTAATGTTCGTTCAACGAAAATATATACAGACTAGTACAAGGCAGCTACCATGCGACCGCAAATGTTTAAAATGACATGAAAATTAAAAGGACTTTGAAACATCAATGTATTATTTCTGATTTATTAAAACGATTAAAGAGGTTGTTGCTCGGTTCTTATTCCACGGAATTCATGCAGACGATTATTATTCTACATAAAAATCCGCCGTCTGGCAATAAAGCTCTTCTATTTTTATGAGAAATACGAGACTCGTCGCAGAACGAAAAGCATGCTCCAGGAATTTTTGCCGAGGAAATTCATGGACCCTTTTCTTGAATAAGCGTCTGATTTGCTTGCGCGTGCATCGCGCTACTTGTAGCAATTTTTCTCTTGCAAGATCTCGAGAAAATATCCGAGCCCCATGATCTCTTCCTGAATTTGTTATTACTTATCTTTATTATTATTATTATTTATATATCAGACGATTTAACCCGTCAGAGTGTAGTAAATAATAGAGACTGGCGATTGGTACTGATAAATTAAAATTAAATAATTTTCAAGGGATTTGGAGTTAAAATGGCGCCGAGAGCAAAGGGTTAATCCTCAATACAAAATGATCAAAATGCATCTCCGGAACTGAGTTTCTCGGATAAATAAAAAAAGCCGAAGCGTTTGCCTTCCAAGCGGATCGCGTAGAAAATTGCCGGTTCGACGAGCGAAAATGACTCGCGACGGGTCGCAACCGTTTCCACTGTCATTAAAGCCGAGCCGCGTCTTGCAAATGGGAAATATTAAGAGACGCCGCGGCGTGTCCGGTCGCGCGTATCGGAACCGGCGAAGTAGAGGCGGCACGGAAAACGACAGCGAGAAAAAGGGGGGCGTCGACTTTCGGCCTCGCCGTAAATAAATTTCGCAGTGACATCGCTCGTAAAACACACGGACCCCCGTGTTACGTTTATTACGGTGCTCGGCGTCGTTATTGGCCGCGCGCGCGCGCGCGCGCGAGCAACAAGTACACACCGTATTGCTGCGCGCGCTTTATATACTATAGCGCGCTCTGTATGCTATAGCACGGCGCGCGCAAAAAAAGGCACGCACGAACGCGCGCGGTTTTATCGCGGCTCGCGGATAATGATGATTAGCGGTCTTAGCGGCTCCTAATGCGAGTCGCGACGACGTACCGTGAAAAGCCGACACCCGGGTCGACGGTGGCCGCGCGGGTTGGTCGCCGGATGTAATTTACGGGTCTCGGCGCGGCCCTGTAATTTTCCGCGAAATCTGTCGAGGATCGTTTTGATCGATCGATGGAAAATGAACCGTTTCGCGGCCGATGCATGGCAGTTTTTCTGCGACAGAGATTTTTCTGCGAGCTGTTGGAATCGTTTTAACGTGTATTTGTGGATAATTGTTCGCTGTTAAGTTTCAATTTTTTATTTAATTTGTTATTGCTACTTGATATTTTCTGAATTGTTAAAATCTGAGATTTTCGTGCTATTTTTGATTGCTCGATTCTTTGGAATCATCCGGATTTTTACGCATTTATTCTGATTTAATTATTGAGTGACTGCTTACAGGTAGCAAGATTGTCAATTTTTTTGTATTTATTCTTAATTATTTGAATTTTTATAATTCCCAATATTGTAGACTTTTCTTGTATTTATTCTTAATTGAATTTTGAAAATGGTCAAGATTGTGAATTCTTTTTGCATTTATCCTTAACTACCTAAATCTTTAGAATCGTCAGGATTGTGGATTAATTTTACATTTATTCTTAAATACTTGAATTTTTTAGAATTATCTACATTGTGAATTCTTCCTGCATTTATTCCTAACTACTTAAATTTTTAAGATTGCCAAGCTTGAGGATGAATTTTGCATTTATTCTTAATTACTTGAACTTTTTAGAATTATCTACATTGTGAATTCTTTTTGCATTTATTCTCAACTACTTCAATTCCTAGAACTATCGAAACCATAAACTTCCTTCATTAATGTTTAATCACCCGTTTTTCCAAGCCTCTAAAAACTGTAATTCCGCGCCACAATAACAGCAAAGTTGCACACCCCTTCTCGCGCGTTCGTTCTCGATTACGCGAATTCACGGTATCGCCGCCGGGTAGAAAAACCGCGCGCGCGCGAGCCAAAGGTAATCACCTTATCTGGACTCGCGGGCGGGTACACCCCCCGTGGTAGACAAAAGAAATACCGAACAGGGATTTCCATAAAGATCCGCGCGGCGCAATCGCGAACAACGACTCTTTCCAAATACGAAACGCGCGAGCAACTTCCTTGTTTCTCGTTTCTCGAACTTCCGTTGTTGAAGTTGCGTCGCAACTTATGCGTTTCTCATTGGGATTCCGCGGCCGAAGTTGCTCGTCCGAGCTGCGTCGTTACTGCAACAAAGTTTCCCCGCTCCTTTCACTTTGTTGCCCGGCGTCGGATGAATTTCGGAAAGTCACGAACCCGGTGACTCGTTTTCTCGCTTTTGGACGATCCTTGGGTCTTCGATGACCCGCATAGATTTCCACGATTATCCCTTAATTGGGTAGATAATAATTTAGGTAGTTTTTTGTTTAAGTTTTAGGTAAAGTTTTATGTGTACATTTTCTTTTTTTATTTTTGGTCTTCAAATATTAAATTAAAATAAATTGTATGTTGGATTATAGAATATATTAATAGTATTATTAGTAGTACTATTATTGTTGGTATTATTGTTAGCAGTACTATTATTTCCAGTATTTATTATTAACTGTACAATTAATACCAGTGCTGTTATTACCAGTATTATTATTAACTGTACTATTATTATTAATATTGTTATTATTGGTACTACTATTACTAGTGCTGTCATTGCCAGTGCGTTATAATTAATTTAAGTTATATAATAATTATATTATATTATAATTTAAGTTATAATTAATAGTGCTGCTACTACCGATACTATCACTATCAGTACTATTTACACACGTCGAGTATAACCACGATACAACTTGAAAGACAGTCACCCAATTAAATACATTAAAAAGTCAGCACAAAGAAGAAGCTAAAAATTTTGCGATTATTCGAGACGGAGGAGGTCGCGAGCCATCCAATCCACTCGACATCGTCTCGCCTCCCTTGTGGAAGCGTCCGAGGCGATCATCGAACCCCTCGAGAATCCAGGCCGATCCGTCCGTAGCGGGAAGGGTGGGGGGAGGGGGGAGCGCATTCGCGGGCGGGCGACGCGGACAACGGCCGTAAATCGCGGCGAGTTCGACGGGCTGATCGTAAACTCGCGCGGCCGCGGTCTTTATCGTTTCGATTGCGACGTCTTTCGCGAAGATCGGCAGTCGAGGGGGGCCGGGCCGGATAAAGACGCTGGACGGTCGCGAATAAAAGCGGAGAGTCGGTGAAGCGGGCGGGTTGAAACGCGGCGGCCCGAAGAGGAGGGCGAAGCCGCGGAGCAACGGCCGAGCGTATTTATTACCGAGATTAACGGGCGCGCATTTGCATTTCCATGTAGCGCGGCCTCGCGCGGCGAAAACTTGTGATTTAGGGGGTGGCTGCGCGCGCGGAGGCCCATGAAAATGGCGGGGGTTGGCCGGCGGGACAGCTTTTTCCGCGATACCGCGGCGCGAGCGCCAACCAGAGACCGGCTGGTTTTTCGCCCGGCTCTGGCTCGTGTTAGGCGATTTTTAACACTTAACGCTGGCCGGACCCCCCCCTCCCACCCTCGGTGGCTAACGGGCTCGCGGAAATCGAGATTGAACGCTGGCAAATTCTGATTACGTTATACCGCGGTGGGTGGCACGGTTGGCTCTTTATTACGGTTTCCTGCGGATGAATATTTATCTACGGTTATTAGGCGGACGAATGCCTTTTAGTCGAATGTCTTATTCGAATTACAATCATTCCCAAGGAATTCTATTCATTTGTTCGAATAAAGAATTGTTCTTTATAAATTATTCTATTTATTTAAATGAATGATTATCACGTTATGTATTATTCTATCTGTTTATTTAAATCAATGATTATCGCGTTATAAATTATCCTATCTGTTTATTTAAATCAAAGATTATCGTGTTATAAATTATCCTATCTATTTATTTAAATGAACGATTATATCGCGTTATGCATTATTCTAGCTATTTAGCTGTTACCCGTTTCATGCGATTTCTTGATTAGAATTCTAATGAGAATAATAGAATAATTAGTATAAATTATAATAATTGTACATTGCCTTGACATAACTAGCTTCTCTTGACAGCTTCACTCTTTGTGGACGTTAATTAGTTTCTTCTCTTAGTGTGTCTTTTGTGTGTCAGGCGATGGCCTTCTTCTTCTTCTTAACATATTCATTATCACTACTTTCTTGATGCTTATCTTCCATCATTGTATGTCTTTCGACGATTTTGTATCGCTTTCGACGATTTTTTGGCAGCACACTTCAAATCTCGATGTACGATTTTTTATTACCGTTTAATTGAACTTTTATAAAAATGAGTATTATTCTAGATTTGTTTGTATTAAGTTTGTGTTAGGAAACTTGAAGTGACATCATTAAGACAAAACTTTTTCAATGTTAACCCTTTGCACTCGGCGCCATTTAACTCTAAGTCCAGTATAACTTCTCCGACCTGCAAAATTTTTATTTCACATAATTTATTATACTATATATGTATGAAATTGAATTTTATGTCTCATACAACATTTATATATCTTCAATAGCTTTCAATAGATAAACAAATATTGCAATATAAAAATTAATTTTTATATTAACCACTTAAATGCAAAGGGTTAAATATGCTCGCCGCATGATCAAAAAATCTTTCAATACCGAAACCCCGACGAACTTAAAGATCAACCCCTATAATCTCGAAGTACAATTTTCGTGCTCCAAGAGAGAGAAGAAACGAGCACCGTCTCGCCACCGACGACCCGAGCCATTGTTATCGGTACGCGCGCGCGCCGCTAACAGCGTCCCGGAAAAATGCCGGAGCCGAGACGAACCAAGAAAAATCGGTGAAGCGGACCGATCTAAATGGAGTCGTCCGGCGTCGCTATAGCGATCGTGTTCCCATTCGCGAGCCCGAGACGCTGTCCAGCGGGTGCACCGGTAGAGAAGGAGTGTTTTCTGTCCGGCGATCGACCCGGAGAAATTAATGGGACGCTTCTGCGATCCCGGGACTCCATTAGCGGATCTCGCTGGCAAGAGAGAGAGAGAGAGAGAGAAAGAGAGAGAGAGAGAAAGAGAGAGAGAGAGAAAGAGAGAGAGAGAGAGAGGGAGAGGTCCCGGCTTGCATGGGTTATTCAGAAGTTCCGCTGAAAGATTTAGCGGCGCGCGGTATCGCGAAACGCTGATAGACGATAAAGAATCCTCTGCTTTGATCCGCAAAATTTATCGCGAGCCGTTCACGAATCGGACGGGGAAATTCTACGGGGAGAGAGAGAGAGATCCGTTAGGGGTTTATTCTATTTCTCTCTCCCGGTTGATTGATTTTAGCCGGAGGTAGCCGGCGCCGGACGATCCATCGGCCGCCGATGTAATCAGAAAACGAACCCGCTGTCTAATCGCGCCAATTACTTTTCCTTTCTATCTGGCGTCGTGCGCCGCGGCGGGAAAACGAGATCGGGATATTCGAGACACGCTTCCCGTAATTATGGACGGGGTGGCGGGACGGTGTTAGTGCCGCGAGACACGAGTCCCGCGAAATGTGCTCTCGATTTAATCCCTTTGGGGATGGTAATGGGGGCCGCATCCGTTGAATTTTCTCGCTGAACGTGCAAATTTGATTTCGCGGATTTTTGTATTTTATATGGTACCGTACAGGTTGCGTAAAATTGTTTTATATAGTATTTAATATATTTGGTTATTTAATCATTTAATGTACTATTTTATATGGTATTTAATATATTTGGTTATTTGGGAATTTAAT
>NC_135781.1:4272706-4295378 GCF_028453695.1 Augochlora pura
TTTCAAGCAGGTGGACAAGGGTCGACCAATTCTTTCATGGGTTTTTTGCAGCATATTAGAGAATAACACGGTCACATGTGCGTCTTTTTTTATTTTAAATGATTGATCATGTTATTAAGACTATATTGTTATACTTAGGTTAGGTTCTAGTAGTTTTATGGAATTTTATATCGATTTTTAGATGTGTTAATTTAATGAATTGAGCGCCGCGTTACGGAAATATGGGCGACGCTAATTTCTGACCAATCTTGAAAATTTATTTTTATTATGATTTATTTGAACAAATTTAATTTTACTAGAATGTATGGCATGCGAAAGAGTTCTAATACCATCCCCTTTAATAAATATTACCTTCTTACTTTCGCTGTAGTTAATTAAATTGATTGAACTATTTGAGGATTTTAGTGGTCGATTGTCGCCGCTTAAATAATTATTAAGTATTATAAAAATTCTAGACAATTCAAAGATTTTATAATTAATTAGAAAAATTTATTTTTTAGACCCAGTTTGTATCAATAAATCTATTTGCAAGAAAAGTCCGCTAAATAATATACACATACAAATATCATTGTACATATGTACACATTATTTCTTTATATTTCTTTATATTTATATTAATAAAATTCTCCATCAAAACTCCCCATTCGTCATATATATATATATCCGACACAAAATGCTCTAAAGCTATAAAAAATACAGTAAAACTGAATTCGCGCATTTTCGCTCGATCCTTGCCAAAACGCTTCCGACCGGCGACGATCTCCACTCGAAGATGATTCGACCGATTACGCTATCTCTCTCTCTCTCTCTCTCATCCACCGCTCGCTACACAACCATACCATCCCCCCTCCGGAGCTCTTTTCCCCGGTTAATCCTCCGGAACACCGGATCGAAACAAATGCTGTCTGGTCACCGGCAATCCTCGCCGTTTAATGGAATACCCGTTGAATTACACAACGTTATCAGTACTGTAATCGAATCGGCGCGCGGCCGACACGCGTGTCCCGCGGAAATTAAAACGTACGAGGATACTCCGCTCGGATACCTGTCGCGCGTTTCTCGAACTAATAATTCCCGTCTCGTTCCTGCTATTTGTTGGCCCATGGTTGCCGCGCCGATCACTCATCGCTCGACCGTAGATCATTCTTGCCCTAACGGGTCGCGCGCGCGCGCGCGCGTGTTCCGCGACGACGCTAAATCTACTGGGACTGAAATCGACCGACCAGCGTCGAGTGAATTTACTCCCGGCTTCCGCCATTTTTATTCTATTTGGACGTTTTTTTCTGTCGGCGCCTTTAGATTGCCGAGAATTTTATAGTGGAGAGTTTGGAACATTTATGTGGCATTTTTATAGGCTTGGTTTAGGGTTGACGGATGACAAGGCTTGTGCGTCCGGGTTTGATAATATATTTATGATTATGGTATCGTTTATGAATGTTCTTATTTATTAGTTCTATATATATTTTTTTAAATACTTTTTTTGGTAATATTATTTAGTCTAATATTTTTCAGTGATATCAAATAGAATAAATTGTTTTTTTACGTAAACATTATCAAATGAAATAATCTCTTAGCTTACACAAACACTACCAAATAAAGTAAACTACTACTTATACAAATATTACCAAATAAAATAAACTACTACTTATACAAATATTACCAAGTAAGATAAACTATCGCTTATACAAATATCAAATAAGCTAAGTTATCGTTGACCGGAAGATTACAAGATAAAACATATAAAAATTACGAGAGTTAACATCGTCTATGACAACAACATCCATAGACGAAATAGCCGACCTTTTTTTCTAATTCGTGGCAGAGTGGAGAGCGTCGTGACGCATTCGACCGCCACCGCATCTCCTCGGGCAGCGTCGAGCACCGCAATTCGACGCACTTGTTCCGCAAGCGGCACGTAGAACGTAGGCCACGCGGAGCGCAAGAAGCATCGGGCGGCGGCTTTTTTCTCGGGGACCTCGCTCGTTAATTAGCCAATCAGTTCCAGCCGGGCCGCACGGCCCGACCGCGCTCTCTCTCTCTCTCTCTCTCTCTCGACGTCCGCGGCTTCGCCGTCACGGCTAGTGGGATAATGCGGTGGCTTGACGAGAGTTGTAGCTACTAAGGGGGCGCGGGGGTGCCAGCGGAACGGCCGACGGGGGACGGGGAGGCTCGGTGTGACGGCGCAGAACTAGAGAGAAAGCGCGCGATAGAGAGAGAGAGAGAGAAAGCGCGCGATAGAGAGAGAGTGAGAGAGAGCTCTAAAGAGAGAGAGAGAGGAAGAGATAGGCGGACGAGGTAAATGAGAGAGCGAGAAGGGGGTTGGTTGCGCCGATGGAAGAAGAAACGACGCGCGAAGCCCGCGAACAGAGAGGGGGAGGGGGGAGGGGAGCGGAGGGGTGGCTCGAGGACTACCGGAGGAAATAAACAATGGGCTCTGGTAACCCGCGTTCGGCTGGTACACGCTGCTGGAAAATTACCCGCGATACCGGATAATGGAGAGATGCCGGTAACCACCTTCTTCCGCGATCGGCGCGCTCCCATTCTTCTACGCTTTTTCTCCTTTTCCCTCCCTCTCTCTCTCTCGACCACTCGGCTACACCCCTCCGTCCTTCCAGCTAGCCCTAACGGGGCTTTTCTTTTTATTGGCAAGTAAGTAATAATCGCGACCATTACGCCGGTCCATTTTCGCGTTCCGCGACCGTCGAGAGCACACTCGATTATTCAGGGGACGGTCTTCGTTGTAATCCGTGCGTCGAGCAAGCGGCTCGACGACCCATTCATTTCGAGCCTGGGGAGGGGATGGAAATTTCGCGCTGGAGTGCCGCGGGATAGGGTGGCGGGGCCCGGTTACTGTGCGGACCGTCGCTGTCTCGAGTGACTAGTTGCTGTGCCTTTCCGGAATAATTCACTTTACGTTTGTCGGATGAGATCTGGTGAATATTTGATTAGAAAATGTGACTAGTTGCATTCTTTTTGTTCAGAAATAGGTGTTGCTAAATTTTTGATTCGGAAATGTGTTTTCTTGGATTTATGTAGTTGAAAATATGTTTTCTTAAATATTTTTATTCAAAAATATGAATTCTTGAATTTATTTGGTCGAAAATATTTCTTTTTAAATTGATTTAGTTGAAAATATGTCTTCCTAAATTGATTTATTCGAAAATATGTTTTCTTAAATTTATTTATCCGGAAATGTGTTTTACTAAATTTTCTTGTTCTACAGTGTGACTTGTTAAAATTTTCTATCAAAAAATAAGTTTTATTAACCCTTGCAGTCCTGGCGTTTTAGCGTGTTTACACGGAGCCCCTTGATAGGGTGCAAACGAGCTCACTAGTTTATCTATAGATAATATACATATCAAGCTATAACTTTGTTATTATTATTATCATCAAAATTATTATCATGGCCACTATTATTATTACTATTATTATCTTGCTCTACTTTTTTTAAAATTTTTAAATTGCACTAATCATATAATTAAATAACACAAGAGTACTCGTCATTGCTCTAACATAGATAAACGACACACGAGACTTCAAGCATCAAATGGTCAATGAAATCCTTGTGTCCTGGGTCTAAAAAGACCCAAGAATATACATCGAGGTTTAGATGTTTTCATAATAAATTCTTCAATAATAAAGTAAAGTAAACACAACGAGAAACCCCAGTCAAATATTCCGCGCGTGCTTGTATCAAGCGCACGGTTCGCGCGGCGACGCACGAAATCCGCGCGGGGGTTGGAAATTACGCTCGGAAGACCGTGCGATTACGGTGAACGGATAGTTACCAAGATCAGCGCGAACGATCTCTTCGTAACTCTCGCGATCGTTTTCTTTTTTTCTTGCCGGCGCCGGCGCAGGTATTTTTCTTCCGTGCGCGGCGGCCGGCGATAATAATCGCATTACGGTCGCGGTTCGTTTTAGCATGCGCTCCTTGCCGGTCCCTCGCGTTTCTCGCTCACGGTTTAAAGGGACCACCACCACCACCACTACCACCAGCAGCGGCGTCGGCGGCGGGGGGTTCTAAATACGTTAATTTCGCGGGCAGAATTATTCGGCTCGCGGGCTATTCTACGCGCCGGCTCTGCTGTGACGCCCGCGCCGCGGGAAACGGCGGGGGGAATATAAATGTTACCGGAGGGGGGAAAGTATAATTGCGCCGACGATACCATTGTACTAATGCGCACTTGTGTGTGCAACGCGCGCGCAAATAATTCCCTATCCCGCGGAGGGAGAAAACTCTTTCCGCGGTTTTCCATCTCGGCGTAACCGGCGGCGGTTCATCGGCGTGCAATCTCGTTTCTTTCACTGCCGCGGCGGTGGCCCGGCCCGACCCGGCCCGCGTTGCGTCGGGCTCGTTATAAAGCTCCGTAATACGACGGTATCTTAGCTTCCTCCATCGTCTCCTTGTTTCTTCCTTTTTCTACCGCACTGGCGGGACCCGCTGGCTGTTGATAAAAGCGGTCTCAAACATAATAAAAATAATTATAACAACAATTAAAAATAGATAGGAACGCGGAATGCAGATTAATCTCGTCTCTTTCTTTTTCCAAAGAGTATTCATTTTATCACGTACTGTTGACAAATTTTTTTCTGGAGATCTAATCGTTGATTGAATATATTATTGGATTAAAAATTAAAATAGTCCCAATTAATTTTTCCTCGATATAAATAATTGCGATGGATTGGTGAAATCGATTAAACTGTGTTTAAAGTATACATTTATTTCCGAGGCACTGAAGCTGACAATTAATTTACTATATTGTAGATAATTAATTTCATATATTGTAGACAATTAATTTCATATATTTAGAAGAGAGACATCGAGTTCTGATAAACGAAACGGGATTTTAATATGTTCAAATTATATTCTGAAATCTTTTTAGTGCCAATAGCGTTGCTAGTCTTCAGGAGACGATTTTTTGAAAATTGTACGACGCACCGCATCGCGTTGAGAAAAGCTCGTCGCGGAGTAACACTCAATACCCGCTATGGAGTATTCACGTACACCAAAAGTCGATTCCCTATCGAAAGGATTGATCTGCTGTACCCTTGTCGATCGAACACGTCTTGCCCCCCTCGAAGTCTCGAACCATTTTTTCACCACCCTGTACAACATATACATATCCGACTCTCTCTCTCTCTTTTTCTCTCGCCGTCCCTCGAACTTCTCCCCGGCTTCCTCCTGACGGGTTTGTTCTTCCGCTACGGCGGATCGATTCGCGCTGCATTTGCCTCGTCTTCGACCCAAATAGTTTGGTACACCGGTGGCCGTCGCTCGGAGCCCTTTCCTCGGTATGCGCGTCCCGTTCGATGGAACCCAGCCGCCTCTCCGAGAGCTAGATGTTCGAGGGTTAATTAATTGCACCCTTGGCATCGGTCCACCGTTCGAATTTGGCCGTAGCACCCGCTTAACCTCGGTAATGTCTGTCGTGAATTTAGGTAATTTCCCTTTACACGCAGAGCCGCCCTTTCCACGGGGTCTCCCCTCCCCCCTCCCTTCCCGCTAACCCCGTGAACCCCTGTTGTCTCGATTCCCCGCGCCCTTTAAACGGTGACCGGAGCTGCTGGACGCAACAATAGTTTGCAGTGTGCCTCTTAGAGAACGTCTTGAACGTCGAGAACATTGTTGAACAATTTTATAACAAGTTTCTCCTTGCATAAGTAAGGTTTGCTGGTGCTTGAAAATAAAGTTAATGGAAAATTCAGTTATTGGCCATGTGTGATTTTAATTTCACAATTTAACGAATGAAGTGTATCAATAATTAATTTGAAATTGTTTAAACAGGTCGGAAGTATATATCTGACGATTTAACCTAAAATTGTTACGATTAATATAGATATATTCTGCGTAAAATAGCAAAAATGTTTCGGACCATAATTCTAAAAAATCTCACATAATCTCCATCGTAATCTAATAATATAACCTTGACATAATCTCCATCGTTATGAAAATACATAAACAACAAAGACGCGTCACTTTATTACCTCTTTCCGCGCTAAAAACGAGAATTGCTATTAGAATTGCAATTTATTCGAATAAGTTGAGTCCCAGTACGTTGCGAGGCCGGTGCGCCTTGGTCCGAGGACGGCTAAGTGTTTCCCGTTGCATCTGGCCGATGCACCGGGCGGACGTCAGAAGCGGCGTCGACTCGAGTGAATGCACTTGCACCTCGGTGGGACGGAGATCGCGCGAGAAAGCGGCTCTCGAGATATACAGGCGCAGAGAGAGAGAGAGAGAGAGAGAGAGAGAGAGAGAGGGAGAGAGTATAGAGCATAGAGCATTCGCGCACAGGGAGGACTGCGGCGCTTTCAGGCCTCGGCGCGGGGATAGACAGCGATAGGCAGCGGAATGGAGAGCCTGTTATCAGTGTGTCTCGAACAATTGACAGCGACCGGGCAATCAGGACGGCCAAGATCGCGACCCGCATCGCGACAATACCTAACCCAATTTCTCGGAGACCGGGAACTCGAAAAACTCGTATCGAATTTTCGCCGGATATATTATTTTAATTTGAACTATTTGCTATAGTTAATTACCTCATGTCTTTATGTTGAACAAGTATTATTATATAAGATTCAAATATGTTATTACTATGTTTTATCACTTTTTTATTTATGCTCTTTAAAGATATTCTCAATCGTTATTTACATACTTTAAAAACAGCTTCCCTGTTGAAATTATGTATTATTATGAATTGAAAGCATAGGTAAGATAATAAGAAATTAATGGAAAATTATTCTATAAATTATTCTATAAAGATATTCTTAATTGTTATTTGTATACTTTGAAAATAGCTTTCCTGTTGAAATTATGCATTATTATGAATTTAAAGCATAGGTAAGATAATGAAAAAATACATGAAAAATACAGGAAAATTATTTATACATATACGAGTATTAGGTTTAATTAATCACTTTGTTTAATCCAGTATTTGGATCAGATCGAAAGCCGAGTCTCCTCGAGTCGCTTTAAATCGCGACTACTTGAAAACTCGAGCATCTGGTCACTCTAACTGAACATCGCTTTTGTAATTAGGCTTTTTATCCTATCGCTTCTTTCTCTCTCTTCATGTGTCTCTTTGGCGATTCAATGTCAAATAGTTCGGGGCCGGATATTCAAATTCAATGGCTGTTAACTAGGCGTCGGCGTAGCGTGTGCCAATGGGAATACTAAATCGACCGCGTCTCTGTGTCTCTCATGGTCTCTCTTTCTCTCTCGCGCGCACCCTGTGTCTCTCTTTCTCTCTTGCGGTCTCTCTTTGTCTCTCCGAGTCTCTCGCTCTGTTTCTCTATCTTTCTGTCATGGTTTCTTTGTCTCTCTCGCAGTCTCTCTCTCTCTCTCTCTCTCTCTCTCGTGATCTCTCGTTCTCTCCTGTAGTCTCTCTGTCCGCCCGCCTCTCTCTCTCTCTCTCTCTCTCTCTCTATCTTTCTGTCATGGTTTCTTTGTCTCTCTCGCAGTGTTTCTCTCTCTCTCTCTCTCTCTCTCGTGATCTCTCATTCTCTCCTGTAGTCTCTCTGTCCGCCCGTCTCTCTCTCTCTCTCTCTCTCGCTCTCTCCCACAGAATCGGTCAATTCCGATTACCGCGTTCCGCATCGGGCAACCGTGGATCCGCGCGTTATCCGCGGCGAGTACTCGGCGCATAATGATTCCCATCGGCCGGCCGACCGCCGGCCGTCGAAAACGCGGAAAGTATGTCAAGTTTGCCCGCGTCCTCTCTACCATCGATCGCGACCTACTGACACGATCCATCGGGAGGAGGAAAAAACAGTCTCTCGCCGCCCGGGGAGGGTTGTCGCGAATCCTTCAGACAGGGACGACCTCTCTCGACGACAATAGCGCGGAATTCGTCCTGGTAAAATTGCTATGCCCGCGCCGTTGACGAACGTCACGTGCCGTACCAGCTGATGACAGACCTCCTGTCTTTTTAGAATCCGTGCTACACGCCCGTGCAATCTTGCCAAGTGTGTTTGACGGAGGAATTTCTGAAATGATTTCGTTGAATTGGCCTCGGCTCGGTCAGCGATGCTTTCAAAGTGTCTTATTTTTAGAGCAATTCTTTGATATCATACAGAATGTAAGATGGTTTTCTAGACGGTTAAGAATAATCGTTGAAAAGTTAAGAATATTGGATTAATGAATTTTAGATTAATGTAATTGAATTAATTATTTAGATTTGTAATGGTAGTACGGTCTTTTGAAATTCTTGTTCAAAGAGTTCCTTCGAAGAATATTCTACAGAAAATAAAATAATTTCGTCCATGAACAATGTAATTATTTAGATTAATATAATATGAACGGCTTGGTTTGAAATTATTTAAAAATCTCCTAAGAACGTTGTTAAAAATATTACTTCAAATCATCTCAGAAATCTCTTATTTTCTTAAAGCACCATAATTTTGTGACATCCTATACACACCGATATCCTTTACTAAATTATATATTTTATAGAAGCATTGTCTTCAAACATACGACAAAAAAACATCGAAAATACAATTCCCCATTTTCGAGCAGACTAGCTGGGTAACCGAACCATAGACAACATATCGAAGGACGGATAAACCGATGGAAACGAAAACGCAGCAGCGACACTCGAGCGACTTTGAATATTCATGCGATCGGACGTCGTCTGAAAATCGTGGATCCAAGACCCGTCTCGATATTCAATTTCCATTGTCCCGAGCTAGAACCGTCGTGGTCGTCTATTTGCCTTAAAGGGAACTAATTAGCGAGAAAAAATCGGCGTCGAGCGGACAGGACGCGGGCGGCGGCGGCGGTGCTCCTCGCCGCGGAAGCACATTTCAGTCCATTAGTTCCGGCGACTGGTTCCTGTTACTTAACGTACTCGTTAGGGCAGGGCTTCCTTCGTTAACATCGGGCGGCGGCCCGGTTAGGTAACTGGTTTCGCGCACGGCCGTCGATCATCCTCTCGCAGAACGCCGCTTATCCGCAACATCCGACGGATAGACAGGAAATTGTCCGTGCACTCGTCGAAATCGGTGTACAATAGACACGGGCGACGCGGCCCGAGCAACACGGTCGCGTCCTCGGCGGACCGTAAAGGAGAGCCCCGAGCCGAGCCGAGGCGAGAGCCGAGGCGGGCGTATAGACGAGCGTAGACGTGGCGAGCGTATCGACGGAATAAAATACACTCGCTCCGGGGAGACTCGATCTCCCCCCTCCCCTCCCCCGTACTTTTCCTTCCCATATTGCGGTAACGCGATTCCACGGCGAATCCATCCAGCTGTGAATTGAAATACTGCCGGGCTCTTTGAGCAGCCTCGGGGATTGCGAATCCGCTCGCGGAAACCCTGAGACGCCGCTGTTGCTTCCCCCCCTCTCTTTCTCTCTCTTTCTATCTATCTCCAACTCTTTCTCTCCATTTCTCTCCATCTCTCCCCATCTCTCTTTACCTCTGTCTCAGTCGTTGCTTACATTCCCCGCGAATAATCCGCGCGTTTTTACCTCGGTTCGCTCGGAACAATCCGCCGCGCCGCCCGGAGGATCCCGCGTTGGAACTCGGAACGGAACGGTGATCGTTCGATTTGTTTCGAGCTCTCTCGACGTTTCGCGCCCTGGGACAGGCCCCGAGAAACCTATCCCGCGTTACTCTCGGCCCGTTATCCCGATCTCGCGGCGGCGCTCGATTCGATTAGAGACCACGGCGGATGCGCGAGCATCGAGGCTGAAGCGTTTGAAGAATGATACGCTCGTAAACGGACACCGCGCGACGTGCCCGGTCTATTCATTATACTTGAACTTGCCGGGGAACGGGGTCCCTCCGATACGAACAACGTCTCTTCGTTTTACTCGGCGATACAGTTACGCGTGTGTGATACAGTTATCGGTGTACAGGGTGTTCGTTTTATAGGTCCCGCGGGTTTCAGAGTGGTTCATTTAAATTTTTGCCGAGAACGGTGATGGATATTTTGAGAATTTTTTTTATAAGAAGCTTGGGTTGATTTGAATTTTGAAAATGGCGCTGTGATTTTTTTGATTTTGTAATGTTGTGGTTGAATTTTTGTTTGATTTTAAGCGGCCTCGTGGATTTTATGCAATTGTAGCGAAAATGGTTGATTAGATTGACAATATTGAAGATACGAGGATAATTTAAAAATTATATTTTATAGTTTATAAAATTATAGTTTATATTTTATTTCGCATTAAAAATGAAGTATTCTCTCCATTTTCTAACGTGATATTTTTCTTCGTTTTTACTGTCTTTTATTACTACTTAATTCAGTAATTTCCATGTTACTCTTGTATATTATTATTATTACTATTATTTCTATTATTACTATTACTATTGCTATTACTGTTAGTATTATCATTACTATTACTATTACTATTATTACTTTTTACTAAAATTTCTTTTATTACTTTTAACAACCAACAAGGACAATTTATATCTCGCACTAAAAAAACGCTATAAATTCCATAAAAATCGACGGACCACGCGTCCGAAGATTGACAGAAATAAATCGTTCGAAAGTTCGCGCACAAAGCTTAGACCTCGGCGGAAGGTCCTCGGTCGGGCAATGAAATCAAATCCCACGGGGCCGTTAATCCGCGCGAAATCTCAAGGAAATTTCCCATTGTGTACCGAGACGAAGGGTGCCGCCACTACCGGGGAGACATCCTCTCGAGAACTTCTCCGAACGAGAGAAAGAAAGAAAGAAAGAAAGAGAAAGGGGGAGAGAAGAAGAGAGAGAGAGAGAGAGAGCGCTCTCGACCGGTTCGCGATTCGGTAAATTAATTGGGGATGGTCAATCGAGCTGCCGCGTCGTTAGAATCGGAGGGTGTATCTTGGGAACGCCCCGGCACGGAACAAACTCGCGTAAAGTGTGCGCGAGGCAGCTCGAATTATGAAATAGTGGGAACGCGACGGCGGACCGTTCGGGGAGGGCGGCCCGGCGTCGCGATAAATTAAATGGGACCGTCTCGCTAGGGATATCGGGACGCTGGGGCGCGCGTAATGGGCTTAGGGATCGGAGAAACGAGCGAGATGCTGGGAAAAAAGAAAATCTGGTTAAGGATATATTTAAGGGAGTGCGTGATGGACCGAAGAGTTTAAGGGCGAAGGAACTTGGCGAATAATCGTGGAGTTAATGTGCGTTTATAGTCCCTAATAAAGGGACTAGGGAGAGGGCTGTGGGACTTGTGAACGAATTATAAAATTAGGAAAGAAGTGATGGGGGCGGTGAGTGGATTGTAGATACAGGAAAGGAATTATCGAATGGGTTATGCAGGCGGGAAAGACGTTATGGATCTAGCGAAGGGAATAAATAATTGTAGAGTTTAAATGGTGGAATTAAGGAACTGGGAAACTGGAATTAAGGTTAACTGATGGAATGCAATAAGTACTAATGGAAGCTATAGGTGGATTATGGGACTAGAAAAGACATCATGGAATTATTTATTGAATGATATTTTTGCGAAAGTCTTTGTGGACCTAGCGAAGGAAATAAAAGATTAGTCAAAGAAATAGTGATGGTTTTAAGAAAGTAGAAAATTTGGCAGATAATTATGGAGTTTAGTGATGGGTTTAAGGTACTAGAAAAGGGATTATAGTACCAATATTTTAACTACAGAGCTAGAAAAGACATTATGGAACTATCTACTTGATTATACTGGTAGGATAACCATTACGGAATCATCAAATTTATTATCAAGAAAATAGAACAAATGTTATGGGCATAGCAAAAGAATTAAAAATATTACACAAGAAATTATGAAATTAATAATGCTATGAATGAACTAGAGGAAGAACTATCAATATAGTTAATTTATTATAAAATCAGGATAGTCATCGCTGAGCTAGGGAAGAGGTTAAAATAACTAGGAAAGGAATAATGGCACTAATGAAGGGATAGAGAAATCAAAGAAGGAATTATGGGACTAATAATCGGATGACGAAATTAATGAAGGAATTATGGAGCTAGTGATTTGGATTATATAACTAAGTGAAAGATTATGGATCTAGTGAATGGATTATAGAACTAGGTGAAACATTATGCAATAAATGAGTTCTAGAACTAGGTAAATATTGGGAATCTATCTAGAAACTATATTAGGAACAACGCAAACAGTAATAACTATAGCAAATACTATAAGTATCTATAAAAATATGACTGGAAAAAATTTATAAATAATCCTGAGAATCGTCACAAAAATCCCACAATGTGTAATTATAAAAATGGTCCACGGTGCGAGGGTTAATATATAATAAAATATCAGCTCTAGAACCGCCCTTTTTTACTTTTTGGCATAAGTGGCATCATGGACTCGAAATAAGCTTTTAACAATTAACATATTATCTTATATTTTCAAAACAGAAAATATAAAGTACAGTATGAGTTAGCGAGACAAGGAAAACCAATTAATCTATTGGCACATTAGCAAACAATTTAAAAATATTACAGAATCGCCGCCAACCCCGCAGAGTTCATCTAGCATTAAAATAAAATTTTATTATCAATAATAAAATTAATTCTTAACATTAATACGATCCTTGTCGTTAAAAGAAACTAAATGGCCGGCATTCGGAACAACTTCGTTAATTGGTAGCCTCGCCCCGTTTCAAGAACCGAAACCGATACCAGCGTCGTTTCCAGCCTCGGGGCCTAGACAAACGCAGGGGTGGCAAACCAGGGGCTCCGAGAAGGGATTAGAGAGGACTAGGAAACGAACTATGAATCTCGCGAATTATGAAACGCGGGCGACGCGGGAGGGCGAAGCAGAGAGCGTCGCCGGTTCGTTCGGGGCGTCCCGTGTCGCAATAAATAGGGGATGAGGGTGCGCGCGATCGGTCCCGGCGTAATTCTCTGCCCCCCTCCTCCCCTCCCCTCCCTCGACCCGACCCGCTCTGTCCCGCCGCTAGGTTATAGACGTCTGGCGTCTGGGGGTTACGCAAGGATACCGTCGAGGAAGATTTCGAGAGGGCGAACGGTGGCCTCGGAGGTTAAGGGTGGTAGAATAGAGAAAGCGAGGAAGAGATAGATAGCGAGAAAGCGAGAAAGAGATAGAGAGAGAGAGAGAGAGAGAGAGGGTGGGAGATATATAGAAACAGACAGAGAGGAGGGAGAAGCGGGAGGATCGACTCGCGACGGAAAGTGGAAACGGAGAAGGGGGGACGAGGAAGAGCGACGGACCGAGGGAAAAACGACGAGTCTGGGTGCGGCGGGGAGGGGGTGGGGGTGGCGGCGAGTCGTGTCTGCGCGCGAGAAGGGATGGTGGAAAGTGGCGAAGGGGCTGGCGACGCTGCGCGCGGCCGGATGGAACGAGTTAACGGGGACGTCGGGGGGTGGGAGCGGGGGTGCGGGGAAAAAAGGACGAAGGACGTCGCCGGTCATGGACCGACGGAAACGGCTGGTTCGAGGCACGAACCTGCGGCTCGGCGACACCGGGGGGGAAGGGGGCGAGGGGAGGATGGCACGGTGTCGCTGACGAGAGCGGCGCGGAACGGGACGGGGGTGAGAAATAATCGTGGATGAGCGAAGCGCCGATGGACGGGAGGGGGGGAAGCGGGGGGGTTACTTTTCATCCCGACATTACCGTGATTAGTAACTCCCGCTACTCGCCGACAGCCTGTCGCTCCTAATTTTTTCGGCAACTAAAGCGCGAGCACCGCCGCCGCGCGCCGTTTAATCTTTTAGCGCCGAGAACCTGCGGCGTCTTCGATGCTCGCCGCCGCCGAGGCTTCTTATGCCCGGCGCGGAGAAGCGCGGCCACCGTGTTAGGTTAATGGGAACGGGGGAGCTAAGACGATGCGCCGGCTGCCCCGTTGTTTCACGCCGGCTAAACGGTTTATGGAATCGAAGTGATTTATTTTCGGCTGCGGAACGAAGTCGCGTGTCTTACGAGGGCTGCGTTGGATATGGTTCGCGACGAAATTTCACAGGGTGTTACATTTATGGTACTTTTATGTGGTGTTTGTACACATTTTGTGGGCTTCGATGTTCTTTATTATAGAATTGTCTTTATTATTGAATATTAGAATATTCAGAATATTAGATGGTGGATGTTTATGGAGAACAAAAATTGTTCAAGTTAATTGTAAGAAATTTCAGTTGAATTAAAATGTCTCTCCTATTTTAGTAATTATAATAAGTGAAAAATAATGTAATTATATCCGTAAATTCTTCTAACGACTTTATGCTTTTATATTTGTCCTATTAATTTTTGTTATAGATACATAAAATGTACAATCTAGTTACAAACATCACTAATCATGAAAACAATGATATTCATATACATATAAATAATAATTCGTAATTTTAATTTATTCTTCTATACTGTATTTAACATAAAAGTTCCTCCACAACAGTCTCTGTCAATTAATATACCTTCTCCTAACAACAGTTCTTTCTGAAAATCTGTAACTCTTAGCAGCAAACAAAATTCTACTAAACAGAATTTCAATCGCAAACAATAATCCACGATATATCTTAAAACACAAACCTTGACATAAAACAATACAATATATCGATATAACACGACCCACTGATTTGCTTCACATTCGCCGAACGAAGATTCTCGTTCCAACGATTTCATTGGCTGGCAGGCGTCGTCCCCGTTATCGCGGCCCAATTGCAACGCGCATTGATCAGGCGTCAAGTAATTGCCAGGGCAGCGATTCGAAAAAAAAAAAAAATCCCGCGAGACAGCTCGACATCCTCCCGCGCCCTGTTCCCGCTAATTAATTCCCAGACCGAAACGAGCCCGCGTTGACTTCGCGCCAGTTGGCTATCTCTCGGCGGCGCGGCAGGCTCACCCGGTTCATTGGATCCTCCCGGCTGCCGTTTAAACAGTCGGCAGAGATAGCCGGCGCGGATCCGGATCGTTCCGCTCTGCTCCGCGAGCTCGCGAATGCGGATCGTGCATATTCGCGAAAATTCGTTACGCTGGCGAACAATCTCCTAACCGATGCAACACACCGTTCACAGTCGTCCGATTTTCTCCCGATCTTTTTAATACAATCAACCCTTTGTCGCGCGTTGACTACGCTGTTATTTACCTTTCTGTTGACCTCTGTGTTTCTATGGTCTTTGTTCCTTTTATGTCTGTTGTAGGAAGTTATAAAAAAATCTTTTTATTTTACTTTTTATATAACGAAGGAGTATTTTACCTGCATATGTAAATAAATTATTATGTTGATGTAATTTAACGTAATATGGTATGATATGATATGAAATGATATAATATGATAATAATTATTGTTGATATAATTTAACCTAATATAATATGAAATGATATAATATGATATAATGTATTGCGATATGATACATTGTATAGTATGATATTATATTAAATTATATTATATTAAATTATATCATTCTATTTTATATCATATTATGTCATATCACATGATATAACAACGTAATAACACAATAACAATCATACCTCAACAAGCACACACCTCGTCAAACACACCAGAGAATTAATGAAACAGAAAACTCGATGATCGCTGATCCGAATGTTCCGATCCAAATGATTCGCCCCTTCTACCGCTACCGCCTTCCTCTCCTCCCTCCTCCTACCCAGTTGCCATCGAGAGTTTGCAGCGGAATCTGTCGCCGGTTCGGTCCGAAGAAAAGTCGATATCCCGGACAATAGCGTCGCGTCAGGTTTGCCGCGCGGTTCGTTTAATTAGCCGTTCCCGATGATTCCCTCGGGAGACACCGGGCAAGACGGAGGGTGCTCGCGGAAGTTAATCGAAACTGAGGACAGAAATGGCCGGGAGAAAAACGCGGACAGTTTCGGCCAGGTGGAGAGAGAGAGAAAGAAAGAGAGAGAGAAAGAAAGAGAGAGGGAGAGAGAGAAAGAGAGAGAGAGAGTGAGATAGAAGAAGGTGTACGCGGGAAGAGGAGCTGTTCGCCAGACACCCGGTGCGTCGGCGAATTAATTTGATCAGCTGATCGAGGGGCGGCCGACCCGCTCGATTTTTTCAATGACACTGCGCGGGCCGCGTAGGCGTCGACTCGCGTAGGTGTGCATAGTAACAGGTGGTGCTAGCACGGAGGACCGTAATGCGCGTTTCACGACGGCCATTCAGCTCCGCTTCCTTAGCAGTGCGGAAGACTCTCTTTCCTTCGCTCTTTCTTCTCTCCTTTTCTCTCTTTTATTTCACTCTATCTTTCGCTCTGCCACTCTGTCTCCTCCTCCGTCTCTCTCTCTCTCTCTCTGTCTCCTCCTCCGTCTCTCTCTCTCTCTCTCTCTCTCTCTCTCTCTCTCTCTCTCTCTCTCTGTGTCTCGCTCTGTCCCTCTCTATATCTTACTTTCGCTCCATCCGATGCTCTCTCTTCCCTCTCGCACTCACCGCGAGTGTTTGAGAAGCCTGTCCCCCGTATCGAGACGTTTCAGAGAGCTATCTCGGCGAGGGTCATCGCCGGAAGATCCTCCGCCGAGATCAGCTCAAGACAAACACGAGATCGCGAGCCGATCCTCGACGGCACCGCAGTTGCGCCGACGGTCTAACGAACGTTTCAGCGTCTTTCGGGCCAGATGGGAACCCGTGCAGCGCCTCCGGATTTCATTCGTACCGCCGACGGTAGCTGGAAATCGAAAGACGGACGACGATGCTTGATCTTCACTCTCGCGATATTTTCCTATAATTATTTTACTATTTCGTGAATTTGAAACCAAAACACGTCGGATTTGATATGTACTTATGTATTATACATTAATCATTGCAATTTTACTTCTTATAATAAAAATATTTCTTCTACGATTTATGTCAAAATGCTTATGGTAACATAGTAATTTTCACACGTTTTAGGATAATTTTAGAACAATTAGCAAGATTACACCTGATGTGATCGATAAAACGTATAACAAAATTTATCTTCTAAATATATTGACGCAGCTAAGTGGTTATGCGCACGACAAGTATTGTCGTCATGGTATAAAATACTGTCGCTTCTTTATGACGAGTATACTCGTCGAATACAGAAAATTGGTTAAACAGAGAGCTGCTTAAACAGCAAGCAAATACAACTCTGCCTTCAAATACAACTCGCCCTAAAATACAACTCTGCCTTTAAATACATCTTTTCACGCACGACGAGTATACTCGTCGAATACAGAAAATTGGTTAAACAGAGAGCTTCGAACAGCAAGCAAATGCAACTCTGCCTTGAAATACAACTCTGCCCTTAAATACAACTCTGCCCTTAAAAACAACTCTGCCACTTAAATACATCTGTTCACGCACGACGAGTATACTCGTCGAATACAGAAAATTGGTTAAACAGAGAGCTGCTTAAACAGCAAACAAGTACAACCATGCCCTTAATACAACTCTGCCCTTAAATACAACTCTGCCTTTAAATACATCTTTTCACGCACGACGAGTATACTCGTCAACAGCAGGCAACTGGTTACCGAAGATCGGCGCGTTATCCATCACGGTTAGATCGCGGCCGCGGCGCGATTCATCACGTTGAAATATTTGTTCGTGGAATTCCACGTCGGCTGTAAAATAGGGGCGCGTTTAGATCGGGCGACGCGGCGGAATTATACAGAGAGAGGGAGGGAGCCGCGGGAATTTATTTCGCAGGCTGGCTGCGTCGGATTTTTCAGCGGGACGATCGGGCCCGCGAACAGTTCATTTCACGGGGAACAAATGGAAACGTCTGCGCCGACGACGGTGCGGCGGTCGGCCGGTATCGGGAACGCGGCGTGTCGGCGGGCCGCGTTGCGCGCGCGAGCTCGAACGGTTTTTCTTCCGTGATCGTGCGCTTTTTCAACCGTCCGACGCTCCGAACAGCGCCGCGCCGCGATCCGGTCGAATTTGATTGTTTCTCGACGCGCGATAGGCAATACTACACCTACCCCCTCCCTCTTCCACCGCGGCGGAGCTCGACGGCGAGCGCCGCGGGCCATTTTCCTTCGTGTTTCAATTCCCTCGGCCCGAAATTTTTTGAACACCCTGTCTGCGCCCACGATTTATCGCCGCCGACGCCCGGCCCACCCCCCACCACCCCCTTGCGCTAAATGAATTGCCGAAGGCTCCGCGATATTGTGAAACCCTTCGTTTTTTTGCGACTTTGCGAGCCGAAGGCCGTGGAGGGAATTCGAAATCGTCGCTGCTTCCCGTTGATCCAAAGCTATCTGTTAAAATGGTTAAATAATTATAGTTAGCGGTTGAATGTTCGATAAATTCAGCAGATACATTTTAAGCGAGTTCTTAGCTGCGATCTTAGTAATTATTTAACGAGGTGATAAAATGGTTTTAAGCATAAAAGCTTTTATTTATTAAAGGATAAAGGTGGCGAGAATTTTTTTATAAAATTACATAATTTTGGTATACGAACTATATAATTTTTTTATACGAGTCATACAATCTTTTCATATTAATCATATTATCTTTTTACACAAAACAATTTATTTATGCGTCGAATAACTAAACTTATAATTTATTATTCGTCTAATAATTAAACTTATAATTTATTATTCGTCTAATAATTAAACTTATAATTTATTATTCGTCTAATTATCAAGTCATTTCCGTCGAAAATTGATTATCCTAAAAATTATAATTTTCATCGCACTATGCGACTTTCCACCTCGACTTCTCTTGAATTGGAAAAGCCACCCCCTCCCGCGCAATCGATGTTTTTAATATTCCACTCTCGCGGTTCACCACGGAATCTTTGCCCGTTTTATTATTCGCTTTGCAGATCCTTTGTAACACCTTATTTCCATTCCCCGTCGATGCGTTGCTCTTTCGTGATAAGGAATCGCAATGTTTTCGCGATGATTTCTTTCTGCGTCGCTTCTTCTCGTCATTTGATCACCGCGCTCGGGTAGATTGCTTCGTAGAAATTAATTCTACCGACTCGGTCCTCTCAGAATAAACATTAGCTGTTGTGTCAACTTATTCAGTGACATTAAATCTACCGAGCCTGCAAGCCGACGAAGATTGCTTTATAACGATGAGGAGATCGCATTTCTTTAGATCTGCTGTTATTTCTACTACAAGGTACGCCTTGATTAAAAAATTATTCAGTCGTGTCTGCGATAAAGATTCAAGTTTAATCAACACTGTGTAATAAAAGAAAAGAATAGAAAATAGAATAAAAATAAAATAAGGTAGAATAGAATAAAAGAAAAGAAAATGGACTAAAGTAAAATAAAATAGAGTAGAATAAAATCAAATCAAATAAAACAGTACAAAATAGAATAACAATAATATTCACCTAATCAACGAGATAATGTGCCTGTGTTGCAATAGTATAACAACATATGGCACATATAGCGCATTAAGCTTAGCAAATAAAAAAGAAAATGTACCACATAATAAAAGAAAACCTCCAACAAAGTAAAAACGAATAGTACGCTATAAAATCATCGTAAAACAATAAAATTAAGCATTCTGTTCGGAGCGAAGAGATGGAATTCGGGGATGACCGTGTCCGGCCGGCAACAATTCAACGAGATTATTCGTCGGATTGACTTAGCGACGCGCTCGACAATTAATTAGACCCGGCTCGGGCATAGACTGTCGGGTATTTAAATTTTCAGAAGCCCTCGCGCTCGCGTTCCCGAGAATTCTGGTTCAAGGCACAGTTCTGAGAAGCCACGGCCAGAGTAATTGGTAATTAATTCCAGCAGCTAGTATCCACCGAAGCGGACGTTCACTGCATTTTAATGGCCGCGATGACTTCTGTAATGACGTTCCTGTACTTAAGCACAATTTTCGAATCAACGGTGCTCATATATCTTGATACCGGCGACTCCGCGAGCCTGTAATGAGTACCGACGATGCGTTCTTTGTCAGTATGACTCTTCCCTGTTCTATTGTATATTGGTTCAAGCGAAACGATACTGTCACCGAAATGGTAACGAAAGAAATTCGCTAGTTGCGTTGTTGTGCCATTTATTGCGATTTTCATTGCGCGAAAAGTTGTTGAACCGTGAAATGCGAATTTCTTTGCTGTGGAGGACGAGTATATTCGTCGTGAGAAATTTGTCACTTATCCTGGTATAATTATATCATTTTTATTTATTTATCATATTACGTGGTTGCTCCATGATTTTTATTAAAATGTTAGCGAAACGAACTCCTAAATTTTACCGATTTTTAGATGATTTGATGTTACAAACAATTGATGTTACAAACAATTCGACAGAGATATGACGGTTGAACAAGAAGATCGATATTTGTTATTATTAAAAATCATCTGTTAGCAATTATCCGGATTCAATTTTAAATGTAATTTAGATCAGCGTAGTAAAGTTTGCTATCAAAATTCACATTTTTAAAATCTTTTACTCGCAATATTACTGCCAATTCATTGTCTCTTAAACGACGCTCCTTGACCTTGAACTATCTTTAACATCCTCGCGACATTCTCGTAACATTATAATAATATATGTATCCAGAAATAATCAGAGAACAATGCGGTCGATGCATACATGCATGCATGCATTCAATATAGCCAAATCGAAGAAATAATTCCGCGGCGCATGCACCGATGACAGAGCGGCGGCCGTGTCAAGGGAATGCACTTTCGTATCAGGTGCCGTCGCAAAACGGTGTCGCCGTGAACCACGAGGAGGGAGGGAGGTAGGGAGGGAGGGAGGGGACACCCAATTTCCATCGGAATGTTCCGAAGCGTCCGCGAGACGGCGGCGGCCTCGCCCGTCCGACAAATTCGCGAACGCGCGAATTCATCCCGAAGCTTATGATGCTCGGTCGCGCTCTCGTACGCGCGATATTAAAACGGAGCACGGCCGTAGCCGGTGCGCGGTCCCGCAGTTTTGTTTGCTCTTCTCTTTGCGATCCCGGAAGAACGAGCGGAACGCGCGCTGCAATCGAAAGGGTAAAAACGTCCAGCCGCCGCTGCCGCTGCCGCCGCCGCCGCGCGGCCCAGGGGGCGAGAGAAAACGAGCAAAAGGAGGCCGACAGGGGAGCGGAAGGAAGGCGCGCGGCGGGGAAAAATACAGAGAAACTCGTCGGGCATGGAGGAGCGGGAGAGAGAGACAGAGAGAGAGAAAGGGAGATATATGTAGAGAGATGGAGAGACTGAGAAAGAAATAGAGAGATCGAGAGACGGAGAGAGAAATAGAGAAATGGAAAGATAGAGAGACAGAGAGAGAAATAGAGAAAGAAGGAGAGATATATAAAAGGATATAGGAAACGGAGACAGAAGTAGGGAGAGAGAAAAATAGAAAAAGAAGCAGAGAGAGAGAAATAGAGAAATATATATATAGAGAGACGGAGAGGCAGAGAGAGAGAGAGAGAGAGAGAAAGAGAGGAATAGGTAAAGGAAAAGGCAAAAAGTCGGAGCTTTGGCCGCGCGAAGGACGAAACGCTGTCGTCCGCGCAACGCTCTGCGCCCGCCGCCCCCGCGTCCTCGAGAGCCCCCTTTCGTCTCCTTTCCATTTTAAAATGCTACGTGCCTGGCATCGCTTCCTGCGGTTCGCCCGTTCCCGGCTTCTCTTTTCTTCTATGCATGTGAAATTCGCATTAAGCGACCGAGGAGGACTGCCTCCTACGCGGACTCGCGCGCACCTTTCCTCTCGCTTCTCGTCTTTCAGCCCTTCCCTCCCTCCCTCCCTCTCTTGTTCACCACCCCCACCCCGTCTCCGACCGGCTTGTCGAGTTAATTGCGCGTCTACCGCAAATATTTTTTTCCACCCCCGGGCCAATTCAACTCGAGGAGAGACTTTTTTCGGGCGGCCGCGAAATTTCGGCGAGCCAGAAGTGTCCCCCGGTCAGGGTTCAACCGTGGAACCCGGGGGAGGGGGGAGGGGGGGTCGGGCATTGTTGCTTTGTTTCGAGTGTTTTCGAGGACCGGACGGCCGTCAATGCGGCCACGGAGACATTGGCGAAGTGTCTTTCACGAGGCGAAAGCCGTGACCGGTTGTTTCTCGTTGCAATTAGAAGACGGGGGGGGGGGGGGGGGGGGGGGGGGGGGGGTGGTTTTTTTTTTTTGGGGTGGAGGGTGTCGCTTGTTTGATTTGAATCCGATGGTCTTCGGCTGGCTCTTGGCTGGCGAGGGGCGCGCTCGCTTTTGTGGGTGGAAATGGGTCGAGGGTCGAGATTCAACCCTTTATTTATTTCACGGCTACGGTGATTCGACGTGGTTTGTTACCAATAAATTCCTACAATAAATTCCTTAGAAGAGTACTATCTATTACATGGCAACCCCTTTGCTTCGATATTTAAATATAAATCGTGGACGGATAATTAACAAATATTTCCGTAAGTTGGGGGTTATTAACGTTCCATTGGGCACAAATGGGTTAAGAGAATGTTGAACAGATGCCTTACTTAATCTCGAGAAAGTACAAAATTGAACTTTGCATAATTTAAATAGTATCACATGGTCAGTGCCTCGCAGAAAATATTTTTTATAATATTAATCTTTAGCAGTTTTCAAAGTAACCAATGTTCTCTTTTTCAACAACTACATACATATCAGTGCTCGCAGCCTACAAAGAAATATTTTATCATGCACAAAGCATATTTTATAATACGCGGTACGACCTCCGAACGCGAAGGACAAGCTTAAATTTCGCCCGTAAATTGTGCGCAGTCTCTTCGAGACATATTCGAAGTTGAATTAGCACCGCGAGCTCGAGAGCCGACTTATAAGGAGAGTTCGCGCCGGAGAGAGAGAGAGAGAGAGAGAGAGAGGAGCGCTTCACGCCGAGACAATCGGA